>NC_086317.1:12382816-12675316 GCF_036172605.1 Pelobates fuscus | reverse complement strand
AAGAAGTGCAAGTAGTGAGTGCAAAAATGTTTTTATGTCTGTGTGGCTGTCCACTGGCCACTTCAGTCCAGGCCCTGAGCAGATCTTTACGCCGCTCTTTATTTTGACGTTATTTTGAGAGTCTGGCCAGTCTTGCGCTATTAAAATCCCCTAGATTTCTCAATTTATATTCCAGATATTTCCCTGATCTAGCAGTAGGGATATTAATAATTTTATAACTAATGTTTGATCAGTGTTTGGTTAAAGAAAAAAAACACCCAGCTTTACAGTTTTTAGTCTTTTTTATTGGTAGTTTATCCAGTCCTGCCGTATATTGCATGGCTGACTATCCTGAACTGGATTATTTAATGGCCCTCGGGGGCCAAAAGCTATATTAGAAATGGCATACAAGTAATACAATCAGTAACAAAGAATTCACCAAAATCACGATGTATATCTTTATAACAGCCCTGACCTTAATTAGATTATTTAATAAAACTGTCATTGTTTTTGTGGCCAATTTATGAACTAAGACACTGAATTACGTGCTCTCAATGCCCCCGCCAAAGCTCTCCTGTGCACAGTGTGTAATCACACAGGAAATCTCAGATTGACAGATTAATAGGTGAGAGAGCAAGTCATTCCTGTGTTTAAGCTTGTAACTATTCGGGGTGGCTGGTGAAGTTTAATGATGGTGGTATACACACAACACACAGAGCTGGGCACAATACAAAGATACCTAAACAATACAGAGAGTTGGGCAAAAGATAAAGATACCCATATAACACAGATCAGGACACAATACACTGCTTTACAATACACAGAATCGGGTAGACTACAGAGATATCTATACAACAGGTAGTGATAAATAAGATACAGAGACATAATACACAGAGCTGCTGCTGTGCACTCTCCGTGCTACTTCCAAGATGGCCACTTGCTTCTCTCTCCTGTGGGCACTGTAACCCCACCACCTGGTGCCGTTAGCCAATGATGGCCCCTGGATTGAGAGGCCAATAGCATGCCTCCACTCATGGGCAGCTGGCTCTGCTGCCTGAATGGCAACTCATTGGAAATTCCTGAAATTCCTTCCTAAAGGACACTAGGCATGTGCAAAACCTGCTGAAACAGGACATATTTCAAACCTGTCCTGTTTTTTGACATGCGCAGATGTTCTCAAGTAAGCTTCTCCAAACAGCTACAAATAAGGGGGAGGGCACTGCAGAGCTCAAACCTATAACAGAATTAAAGAGACACTTGTTTTTCCCCATATTTTTTTAGCTTACTCCTGAAAAAGAACATTTGTGTTTCTAAACTGCTGCAAATAGATGTCCCTACGGACAAGCCTCTACTATAACTATTGTATTGCTACTATCTTCAAAGACAGATAAATGTCCGATCGGCTGAACCCTTCTGAATCTGGGGATTCGTACCTCCGTCCCGGGTTTGTGTCCTAGTGTCCCACATATAAGAACAACAGGAAAATGTACCCTGTCAGCACAGTACAGCACACCACTAGATGGGTTGAGGTATTGCTGAGTAACCTCAGGGCAGTGATACTATGGGCAGAGTACTTCAGAAGTGCCCGAAAAAAAAGACCACATGTGGTATGGACCAGATGTACAACAGATAGGTTACAAATCTCACCCTGTTCCACTGCAGGGAGTTATAAATATGGAAGCAAGCCGCCCCAGTATGCTGACATCAGTGCCTGATGGTGGCATTACCCCCTGCCCCCTCGCATTGCAACTGCAATTCACAGCAATACTGGGGAACCCACAGAAATACAGTTGTGCCCAAAAGTTTGCATTCCTTGGCAGAAATTGTGAAATTTGGGCATTGAGTCAGAACATTTTACTGATCATGCAAAAACGTTTATTTTATTGTATTGTCTTTTATTCTCAAATCCAACTCTCTGCTTGACCCGCTTCAGTCTGGATTCCGCGCTCGTCACTCTGTTGAAACAGCTGTAATAAAGTATCCCACGATTTACTCACTGCTAAATCTCGCGGCCATTACTCTATCCTAATTGTCCTTGATCTTTCTGCTGCCTTTGACACTGTTGATCTCATTCTACGTAATCTCGGTCTACAAGATATTGCTCTCTCCTGGTGCTCCTCCTACCTCTCCCAGCACTTTTTCAGTGTTTCTTTCTCTGGTTCTGCCTCTTCTCCCCAACCCCTCTCGCATTCCCCAAGGTTCTGCACTTGGTCCCCTACTGTTCTCTATTTATAGTGCCTCCCTTGGTAAACTCATCAGTTCCTTTGGCTTACATTATCATTTTTGTATGCAGATAACATGCAATTCTATCTGTTCTCTCCGCCCATCTTGACTCGTGTCTCTGACTGCCTCACTTCGATTTCAAACTGGATAGCTGCTCACTTCCTTAAACTCAACCTGTCCAAAACAGAACTTCTGGTCTTTCCTCCCTCAAGTGTTGCTACTCCCGTGTCTGTCTGTCTCCAAGTCAACTGTGCTACCATCACCTCTACCTCGCTGGCTCGCTGCCTGGGTGTTCTCTTTTACTCCGACCTCTCCTATACCCCTTATGTCCAGTCGATCGCCAAATCCTGCTGCTTCCATCTCAAAAATATAGTTCAAATCCGCCCCTATTTAACACCAGACTCTATAAGGTGCTGGTCCATGCTGTTGTTCTTTCTCGCCTTGACTACTGCAATCCCCTTCTCAGTGGTCTTAAGTGTTCCCAGATTGCACCGTTGCAATCTATAATGAATGCAGCGGCAAGGCTCATTTTCCAGTCCACCCGCACCTTCCACGCCTCCCCCTCTGTCAGTCAGTGCTTACAAGTCCCTACATAATGCTGCTCCAACCTACCTATCCACCCTAAGAAACAAGTATGTCCTGTTGAGGCCCCTGCGCTCTGCCGAAGACTTCCGTCCATCCTTTGTCTGTACTCCTACATCTGATGCTCGCCTCCAAGACTTCTCCAGGGCTGCACCTTTTCTGTGGAACTCCTTTCCTTCTCCGTTAGACTTTCACCCAGTCTCCATTCCTTCAAAAAAATCTTTAAAGCACACTTCTTCAGGAAAGCGTATCATTTAAACTGTTAGTCGGTTTTCATTTTCTCAGTCCCCCCATGACTCCTCTCCTGCAACTGTCAAAAATAAGTTCTCCATTAATACTTTTCTAGCAACCCATTTCATTACCCCTACTTATACCCTTCTGTGTCACTATACCCCACTCCCTCTAGCATGTAAGCTCATTGAGCAGGGCACTCAACCCCTCTGTTCCTGTGCGTCCAACTTGTCTGGTTACAATTACGTGTGTTTTAGTCCACCCATTGTATAGCGTACAGAGTTTGCTGGCGCTATATAAATAATAAAATAATTATCATATGAAGCAATTTATTATCGCATAGCTGTTTGGCTCCATTTTACTTCATAATGATAACAGAAATCACCCAAATGGCCCTGATCAAAAGTTACATAACCTTGAATGTTTGGCCTTATTACAGACACACAAGGTGACACACACAGGTTAAAAGGGCAATTAGAGGTTAATTTCCCACACCTGTGGCTTTTTAAAATGCAATTAGTGTCTGTGTATAAATAGTCAATGAGTTTGTTAGCTCTCACATGGATGCACCGAACAGGCTAGATACTCAACCAAGGGGAGCAGAAAAGAACTGTCAAAAGACCTGAGTAACAAAGTAATGGAACTTTATAAAGATGGTAAAGAATATAAAAAGACATCCAAAGCCTTGAAATTGCCAGTCAGTACTGTTTGATCACTTATTAAGCAGTGGAAAACCGGGGATCTCTTGATACCAAGCCAAGTTCAGGTAGACTAAGAAAGATTTCAGCCACAACTGCCAGAAGAATTGTTCGGGATTCAAAGAAAAAAACACAGGTAACTTTAGGAAAAATACAAGGCTGCTCTGGAAAAAGATGGTATGGTTGTTTCAAGGAGCACAATACGATGATATCTGAGCAAAAATTAGCTGCATGATGGAGTTGCCAGAAAGTAGCCTTTACTGCGCCAACGCCACAAAAAAAGCCCGGTTACAATATGCCTGACAACACCTTGACACACCTCACAGCTTCTAGCACACTGTAATTGGAGTGACGAGACCAAAATAGAGCTTTATGGTAACAACCATAAGTGCTATGTTTGGAGAGGGGTCAACAAGGCCTCTAGTAAAAATAATACCATCCCCGCTGTGAAGCATGGTGGTGGCTCACTCATGTTTTGGGGGTGTGTGAGCTCTAAAGGCACGGGGAATCTTGTGAAAATTGATGGCAAGATGAAGGCAGCATTTTATCAGAAAATACTGGCAGACAATTTGCATTCTTCTGCACGAAGGCCGCGCATGGGACGCTCTTGGACTTTTCAGCATGACAATGACCCTAAGCACAAGGCCAGTTGACCCTCCAGTGGTTACAGCAGAAAGAGGTGGAGGTTCTCGAGTGGCCATCACAGTCTCCAGATCTTAATATCATCGAGCAACTCTGGGGAGATCTCAAACGTGCGGTTCGTGCAAGACGATCAAAGACTTTGCATGACCTGGAGGTATATTGCCAAGACGAATGGCCAGAATTGCAAGAATTAGGGGCATCATAGACAACTATTACAAAAGACTGCATGCTGTCATTGATTCTAAAGGGGGCAATACACAGTATTAAGAACTAAGGATATGCAGACGTTTGAGCAGGGGTCATTTCATTTTTTTCTTTGTTGTCATGTTTTGTTTTATGATTGTGCCATTCTGTTATAACCTACAGTTGAATATGAATCCCATAAGAAATACAAGAAAGTTATTTTGCCTGCTCACTCGTGTTTTCTTTAAAAATGGTCCATACATTGCCAATTCTCCAAGATATGCAAATCTTTGAGCACAACTGTATAGCCATATGTTGTAAACTGTATGACCAAGATAGGTGATTTTAAATAATCTTGTACGATCCCTTATTCTGCATGTTGTATATATTATGATTTTTACAGCAACACCACTACTAACAAACGTGTGTTCTGCACGTCCCCCCAGTTCCCTTTTTTTACTTTTTTCTGTGGAATTTAGTGACACGTTCTGCCCCCGGCTCTGGTTAGTACAATATCTTTCTGTAAATATCTTTTGTGCTTCCTTTTCCTCTGTGTCTAGATCGTGGCAATGATAGAGCGTGAAAGTGGTTTTGCCATCCTGTGTGTCTGCCATCATGGAAGAATGAATTATTCCAATCACATTCACACGCCTGAATATATAGAAAACGTTCGTTACAAAAGGTCAGAGTGCAAAACAATTATTACATTAAAATGAAGCCTCAATGAAGCTGTATGCAGGCTGCTACACTGATTACGGGGCTTACTCACTAAACAATGAATTTTGGAGAATTGATTGAATTATCATGGTCACAATAATGTTTAGAAACCTGGGAAGTGAATGTAGCCCCTGAAGTCTGTGCGAAGGGTGTTTCGATGAAAGCGATTGGTGGTTTTGCAGGAAAACATGAGAATCAGCTATTATTATTCTGTATCATCACTCTCTCTAATGTGTTCAGAAAACTCAGTGAGTTGGGAAACTCTTCAACCAGAAGAGAGGAATTTTTCAAGCCTTAAAGGGACATTGCAAGTATCACAAGCATTTTATTTAATTGAAGTGGTTATAGTGCCTGGAGTTTCCCTTGCGCTGTCCATTCAGGGTTAAACCATTTTCAAGCACTTTAACACGGAATAAGAGTCGCCCACAGTCCAGCCATACCAATTCATTCCAGTAATGGGCGCTGTGATAGGCCGAATGTGGTCAGCTGACACTGTCACCAATCATAACTGCCCATTGCTGCTCAAGCTAATGTTTCCCATGCAGCACAGAAGCACAGAGAGAATGGGCTGCTGGGGATTCAACATTAAAAATGCTTTAACGCTGAATGGAAATACAGCGCCAGGGGACTCCAAACACTATAACCACTTCAAATGAGATGAAGTTACAGTGCCTACATAGTCCCTTGAAGAAAACAAGACAGCGATGTCAAATGGACAAAACAAATAGAATACTTGTGAAAGTGCTTCAGTGCTAAAGTTCACAGCAATTGGTAGTGTTTTAAAATGGGTGCTAATACCCAAATTCAATGAGTTGGGGGGGGGGGGGGGGGGAATCCTGCTGACTTAGCGATTTTTTTCAATTTGGATATTTCGCCCTTACTTTTGCAAGCTGGCTCTTAAGTTCACACTATTAACTATTAACTTTTTAGAAAATGCACTTCATGCAATTTAAAAATCCTGACATAACTACCAATCAGTGAGTTTTCACATTCAGCTATATTATACAGAGATTTCTACACGGTGTGAATCTAGATCAGAATGCAGGAATATTGATTCACATGTAAGTTTTAGATTCTACCAGCAGAGGGCAGCACTAGCTTTCTGATTCTACATTGACTTCCCTTAGTATGGGATCCGATGTAAAACGATAATGCAGAGTTATTCACAAATAGGCTTATTCACTAAAATGAGTATTGTCAGGAATTGTCAGTATTGTCGTAAATTTAAAATTGAATCAGCTGGTTAGTTTGAATTGTTGCAAATTCAAATTTAATTCGAAATTTACAGTTAAAGTATTCAAAATGGGGACGGAGCCTAGCAGCTCACAGGAGCGGTCGCCATTCCTTACAGCTCCTGAGTGCCTAACTCTATCACGCCGAATGTCGACTGCATCTCACCATCCACACCCTACCTGAGACCAGATCTAAAATCAGGGCACAGTCCTGAGGAGGCCGATGCCTTACTTTCTGGCACCGGGCAAGAAATACCGCGGCCGAGGCTCTAGAGCCTACCTCACGGACGGCCCGCCTCAAGCAACCGCAGGGGACCACAAACTGTTGGGAGAACTGTGCCTGACAGACCTGCTGCCTGCTTACAAGCCAGTTCGAGACATGAGGAGAAAATCCCCAAAACCACCCGCGACAGCCTTACATAGGCCAGATGCTGCTGACCCAGACGCCGGCACATCACAAGACTCACGGGAGAACTCGCCACACAACCTCCCAAAAAGCTCCTTAACCACTTAAGGACCAAACTTTTGGAATAAAAGGGAATCATGACATGTCACACATGTCATGTGTCCTTAAGGGGTTAAACAAGCGACTGCCACAGACGACACATAGGGCACAACAAAGGAGCAACAACTCCATGACTAATCCCGACCGAGTACAGTGCGACAACCTACCTGCAAACACGAACCTGAGCTTCTAAACTAAGCCCTACCATGACTCATTGTGTCCCCAGAATTGTTTCCACAACCTGCATCCACAGGCCACAGACCACACTGCCCCACCGCACACAAAACAGGCCAGTTGGGACACACCTCACGGAAACCACGGACAAACAGGGCCAGACCACTATACATAACGTGGAGGTCTCAGTCACATACATGAATGCTTCAAGTGGTTTCCCCAAATGAAAATGCAACTTATTGGAGCTGACTTTTCTTGTGCTTTTGGGTCAGTAATGGTGTACGTCTTGGAGTTCTGGCATGGAAGCCTTCTGCGTTTAGTGCTTGCCTTACTGTGCTCACTGAAACCTCATTGCCTATTGCCACCAAATCTTGCTGCAGGTCTTTTGCAGTCACTCAAGGGTTTTTCATAACCTACTGTAACGGATCCCCTATACTCCGGCTGAGTATATCCGTTATAAATCTCCCGAGTCCCAAGCGCAGTAGTGATTATAGCCCAAGTTCCCTCAAACAGCAGCCTAGACTTGCTGAACGGGTGAAATGAATCTGTTTAATCAGGGCTCAATGGCCCACTTTTATACAGTGCAAAGACACAGTAAACATGCCCAGGATACTCCCATAAACACACCGACAATATACCCAGAAATACAGTGTCACTAATACTCAGCAAAACAATTCAAAATAGGAAAACACATTAAAATACGTATATTCCACATAGGAACCCCCACAGTCTATACATCCCCGGATAGCCTGTGTGATGGACCGCCTGGCAACCTGACCTTGGGCCTCCACCAATTGCTGCTCCCTAGTGCTCACTGAGGACTTCCAGCACTCCACCAGACACCATCATCACCATAGTTCCCCCGTCCAGCGTTACAGCTTGGCTGGGAACTCGCCATCCTCCACTCACCCTGGACCCAAGACCAGGATCCAGCTTCTAGTGGGTGAACCCCTCCTACTCCAAAGAGTATAGCAGGAACAGCTCTTATGAGAGCTAGTGATAATAATCCCAGGGGAGTACAGTGATATATCAATCCCCAGGGTCGATACAGCCGTTCCCCCACACATGAGATGAGACTCTATGGTAGCCACAACTGGCCGTATATGCAAGTCCCCATGCAAGGGGCACTCCCCCCTGGGCCTGAGAGTAAACCACAGTATAAAAAATTACACAATCACATTGGCTCTCAGATCCAGGACACTCCCACACATAATAGGTTTATCCCTCCTCTGTACGTGGGAGATAATTGAGTCAAGCACTTATACTAAACTCAATTATCTCCAAACACAAAACACACATTTTTATAAAACCCCAAAAATACCTTTTAAACATAAAAACCCCACAAATGTTATATCCCCGGGGTAAAGTTCTGACTGACCGCACACAAGGCTCCTGCCCAAATCAGTTCCAGGGATTCAGTGGTAACGGCCGGTCACTTTTGGGAATTCCATATGAAAGAAATATGGAATGCACACTCTGGCTTGTCGGTGGCGTTTGTTGTATGTTTCATACAAACAAACCTACTGAAAGGCGCTCTCTTGGCATGTATGGGAGAGAAGCAGGCGTTCGTCAAAGTTTAGTGGTGTTCAGGAGTTTCAGTATTCGATTTTAGTTCCATGAACTTGAAGCCCAAACACCGTTGCCTGCATTCTCGTGAACAAGATGGCACAAAAGCACAATTAGAACACACAATGATTAAAGTGTCGGGAGAAGTTAACAGGGGTTAAAAAACACAGAGCTGGTCCGCAGTTCGTGAGTTTGTTTGGTTCCCGACCAGTACAAATAAATCCCATGAACCAAGTCTTTTTACCAGCGTTTTCCATGGCCTATAGTCAGTGGGCAGGAGGCTTGCTTCCACACTCCTCCAGGAGTCTGTGGCGAACGTCCAGGCAAAGGGGCGTTCGTCACACCTACCTTCTCAGAAATCTGGTTGCAGCCATTGACAGCTACCTTTTTCTGTCTCGTCCAGGTAGTGTAATCACTGCTCCTTCAACTTTGAACTTGCAAACTATGCTTCCAACAGCGTCTTTAGGAGCATTCAGTGACTTCGCTATCTTTTTGTATCCTGTTCCATGTTTGTGAAGGGCGATGATCTCTTCTCTTAACTTTGTGGACCAGTTAAACTTGACACTTAACAAACCCCTAGCCAGTTCAGGTATTTCAACTGTTCCAGCTCAAGCACACCTGGTGCAACTAAAGGGACCCTTGAATCAAATGGATATAAATCCAGTGTAATATTAAACAAAATATAATTTAAAAACATTATAATAACATTGGCTGGAGATCATAAGTTCATCAAATGGACATCAAATAGTTAAATGATAACAGATAAGTAACAAACATCAAGTTTATCCACAATAAATTTAAACCTTTATCAAAACAGATAAAATACATAATTACTAAAAAAAAAGACCAGCTGATTGCTTGATTGATTTGACACACCCATGCACCTAAATGATACACAGTAAGTACTCAACTGTCTAATGAATTATTCAATTAATGTGTTCACTAATTACCAGATTGCTTTACTATACACTTATTTCACTGCCTATAAATTGTTTGTAACTTGTGTTGTGAATTACCTTGACAAAGACCCATTTGTGGGTCTTTAAGTGACAGAAGTTAAACCTTCCACGTTACTATGTTACCGCTGTTGATACAAATGAAAGCAAAGCAATAAAAGAAAACCGAAGACAGTTTCAATCCATCTAGAAACTGGAAAACATTTGTTTTAAGTTTAGATTTGTCACTGCAACAAAACAAATAATGGTCTGAATTTAATATTCTCGGACACGATTTTCTAATTATTTAATAGTTTTAAAATACACCTTAAAATGATGCAATATTTTGAAAAATATTTACTGTTTCTATATTTATATTTATTATTTTCTGATATGTTAATATTTTGGAAAAAAAGCATTTTAAAAGCTTATTCAAAATATATCACATCGAGGCCAGTATAAATAGTAATACATGCATTCATTATCACATTGATGTATATTTTACTTGTGGTCCCTGCATTTAATTACAAGACATTTCAAGGCACCAAATATCACATCTTTATCGATAGTATGAAGGACCCTTTTATAAAATCTCCTTTTCTCCAGGTCTGTAACAAATCATTCTAAAAAGGGTATATTTTATTTTCTGATTCTAACTGAATTAGGCCACCAGTAATAGAATAATTACTTATATCGTAATTTCTGTCTCTCGTGTCTAGAAATTCGTTTTGCATTCCTAACGCTATCGTGTCCCTTTAAGCTGCTTGTCTTTTTTCTAACTTTACAAATGATAAATACTTATTAGAAGCGCTCTGTTACATCTTACATGTGAAATAAAATTTCCTGTAACATTCTTTTAATTTTTTTATATGTAAATAGTCCTCTATATTTAAAGCAGTTTTTAAATATTTACATTAGATACATAGAGAGTTTTATTTAGGAATGATTGTCTGATTTTATTACTCTGTTGGGTGGATGTACACAACGTATGAACTATGGAAAATGAAACGTGTATGATAATGTAAATATTGTATAGAGATTTATATTCCTTTTACATTGAACAAAGCATAAATCACCCTAAACATGAATTTAGTAAAATATTTGCAGGGAGCGTATAGATCACGGCTATTAGAATGCTGTGTCCATCTTCTTGGAAACCATTACATGAACTTTCTCCCAATTTCTGGCTTTATAAAGTTTCCATTTAACTCAATTGTGTGTCCAAATTTCCAAAAAGTATATTTGCCTACTTCAAGAACTGTAGCCCACGGCCTAGTGTCTAGGTATCTCGCTTTGGGTCATGCCCCCTTTTATTTACTTCTTTTGATGAACCTTTGATATTATCAAGCATCAATAGTGTCTTGACTCATTTATTTAAAGAAAATAAAGAATGCCAACTCCCTAAGAGGATCAAGCTCAAGATTTGAAGGTTCCAAACTGTCATGATCTCTGGGTTACTGACACTTAATAGAAAGCTTACCTCAATCTTATCGATACATCAAAGCCTCTCCTTCCATATGGACTGGCTCTCACTAAAGTTAAGTGCTAAACGAAAGTATTATACCGGCCGCTCTCATGGATAATTTAACAGCTGCTCTTAATATAAGATATCTTGACATCAAGTTTATATTGTTCAAATCTCCACGATGACTTCAGGTCTGGGGAAGGATTTTTTTTTTAGCATCTGTTTCAATTAAATTAAAAACACCTAAGAAAATATGACATCTGTATATCGTTCACCAAAACCGTTTAATATCACAGGCCGAGTGAATTATATCATTTTCCATGTGGTATTAACAACTTTCTTTCTGCAAAGATTAATAATGATTTGGGAATTTACCAAAGTGGAGTGAAAATAACTAACAATGTTTCCGTTGGCAAGTAGAGCAGGACCTCCAATTAATTTGGCTTACGTCGTTATGCAATCTTAGTGGAAGAGTAAAACTGATATTTGCACACGCTGTTTATTTCTATGGGTTTTGTGTGTGCTCACATAACTATCTAATTTGAGAACATGCTGCATGTTGTTTGATTCACAAATATTTTTTCGAAATTGAGCAAAATTCAACATTTCAGCCAAACAGTCCGAACGAACTTCAGAAGTCATGTTTAAAAGGGAAAGAAGACAAAACGAAAATCACTAATTCAGTCGTCTGAAATGAATTCTGGATGAAAAATTCTAACATTGTGTGATTGCAACCTTTGTTTAATAAAAATACTTACATATTGGTCCTCAAAAAGGAATATGTACTAACTATAATGGTGCCCCTTCTATGCATTAGGTATACACATACCGGTATGTAACGACCAATTCCACAGCTAATCACCAACGAATCTGTCAGACTACCACATTTTTATCACATCTTTCTGCCTCTTAAGGACCCATTAGCTCCGCTATTTCTTTGACTTGGACAAAGTACTATGATCTAGAGCAGGCATAGGCAACCTTTGGCACTTCAGATGTTTTGGACTGCACCTCCGATGATGCTTTGCCAGCATTATGTGTGTAAGAGCATTATGGGGGAGGTAGTCCACAACATCTGGAGTGCCGAAGGTTGCCTATCCCTGATCTAGAGTATCCATTGTCTGATGGAAAGTCTTGCTTTATGTTCACTTTAATTGTACAAAAAATGTCAACCCACCATAAGTCTTGCTACTGATTCCATCATATTTTCATCATTTGACCAGCTGTTTGCCAGTTACTTTAAATTAATTTTCTTATTTTAATTTTATTGACTTCCAAGCCTTCTGACTATAACTCTGATTCTAAGCTACCAACATCGACCTCTGTCTGCGACTTGATATGGATTTTCCTTCACTTTATGAACAATGAACTGGAACATTTATTGCGTAAAAACGATACAATACTGATACCGCTAGAGTGCCACCATCATTTGGCAGATACTTTGCCAAGATTATCTTAATATAAATGGATTAAAGTAACTTGTTGTCAGGAAGAGATTAATGGTAGGTAAACTCTATGCCGGGATGACCAAAGACATTCTTATTCTAGTTATCAATTTACCATTTCCTCTTCTTTGACAGATATATCTTTACCATAACAAGCTCAACATGAACCTAGAACTCAATCATGGAATGGATTCACAATCTCGCTGTTTTAGGAATACAAGTTGAATTTCTTCTTCTGACAAAAATGCTTTAGTGACCCACAGCACACATCATACAAAAATATCATATGACTAAATCCTTATATTTTAAATATTACTTGTAATTTTATTTATTTTGAAAAATTCTTTATTTGTGGAACATTTTTTAAATATTTCTGCGTAAGGGCTCAGGGGGTACAGAAAGGAAAAGATCCAGAAGGTTACAATTGGATACTGTGAGGAAAGTAACCTCGCCACTTGTATATGGAGAGACCTGCTTGCCAGCCTCTTGCCCTGTGACTATGGCCCCTTGGATGTATGGCCCTTTAGCACTATTTGGGCATATTGGGTTTTAAAGCACTGGTTCTGCCCCTTTAAATTATATTGGAACAGTTCTACACCTTTGAAGTGGCACTTCGGATACAGCCGAAGTGCCGAAGTAGAGGAAGTGGCCGCCATTCGAAATTCGAACACGTGGCGGCGGCCATTTTAATTCAGTCAAACGAGTTCAGCTGTGTTTTGTCGTCGAGTTCATGGAACTCAAATTGGACACGCGACAGCATGAACAACGCTGAAACTTTACCTTCTCTGGACTTCAACTCTTCGACTGGAGTCGAACGGCACTTTAACGTTTACATATGCACGAACGGTTTCCGTTCGTCTATTTGAACTTAAATTAACATTGGAAATAGACCGACCGCACAGCCAAATTCTATGGAACTGTTTTGGGCATGAAATCATGCATGTGGTCGGTCAAAAGAGACTACCATAAAACTTTAGAACCCCTGCTCTGATCTGAGTGATTTTTGGATATGTTGCTCACCCAGATCAGGGTTATCCAGGGGTATGTTTTGGGATGTTTTCTGGACTTTGGAGAAAATGTGTGCTTTTCTGCCTGTGGATAATTAGGTTATTGTGTTAGCTGCTTTAGTTATACCCCAGGCAGAGGGGAGGGATTGTTTACTGTATGTGGAAGTGTCGGTCATTGTTACAGTGTTCGTATTGGTTTGTGTCCCTTGTATGCATGTGTTCCATCAGGTCCAGGGGGTGTACTCTTGGCCTGAGGAACTGTATACATTGTAAGTGCTGGCTTGCATTAAACAGACCTGCTTGACCCCTTCATGAAGTCTTGGCTCAGGTTTGGGGGATGGAATAACTACACTCTTGGGGATTGCTATAATCACAATACTCCCCTGAGTATAAGCTCTTGTAAGAGCTTGTTCCTGCTACACTCTATGGAGTAGGAGAGGTCTACCCACTGGAAGCTGGATCCTGGTCTTGGGTCCAGGGTGGGTGGAGGGCGGCGAGACCCCGACGCAGCTGCATCGCTGGAAGTGGGTCTGCAGTGCTTATGGTGTCTGGTGGAGCGCTTGGAGTCCTTGGCAAGCACTAGGAGCATCGATTGGCGGAGGTACTCGGTCGGAGTGCCAGCAGTCTGTCACAGATACAGTGAGTGTTCACGATAATAATGTATAGTTCAATATTAAGCAATAGTAAACCATAGTAATCAATGACATTCTTGTACAGGTAAAGTTTTCATTTTGTTCTGTGTCACTAGGTTATGGCAATGTAGCATACCCTAATACCTTAGTGTGCGATGTCAGAGGACATTTTTATGAGAAGGGTGGGGGGGTTGTAATTCCTAGGTCCTCCTGACGAGACCTAATGTGCAAGCCCAGGGGGTCTATCAGAGCGTCCCACCTGACTGTGTAGCTCATGGTGTGATTACTGGGATCTCGTCCATTCAGTGGAGGTAAGAGCTGGTTCTGCAAATTTTTGGGGTGGTTGTGTGGGACCAGTAGGTAGGTAATGGAAGAAGGTAAGTATAAAGGGGTGAAGGGAAAGACGTGCAATTCGTTTCGCTCCGAATGTAAATTCAGACTAATTTACATTCGCTCCGAATGTAAATTCGGACGAATTTCGGCAATTCGGACATTCAAATGCTCATGAATTCCCAAATTGCTGAAGTCCTGAATTGCCAAATTACTGAATTTTGGAAGAGCCAAATTTTGGAAGTGCTGAACCGAACCGAATTGTCAAAGTGCCGAATTTCGTAAGTGCTGAACCGAATTGCCGGATTTCTGAAGTGCTGAATTTCTACCGGTTTCTGAAAAGTGTCAAAACAAGAGAGGGGGGGGGGGAAATGACATGAATGATGACATAAATCTAGACCAATATGCTTTTTACTGATATTGGGAGCCCTATTAGACGTGTAAGTAGTTGTGGTGGCAGTAGGGGGTTAGGGGTAGGGTTGTGGTTAAGGTTAGCGTTAGGGGTTGGGTTAGGGTAGGGTTAGGGTTACCTACCCTAACCCTACCCTATCCTAACCCTACTCCTAACCCTACCCCTAGCCTAACCCTAACCCTACTCCTAAAAGACTGAGGTTGAGCGGGAGGTTGGGGGAGACGGAGCTGGGGTTGAGGGTGTTGAGAAAGTAAGGAGGTTGAGGTATGTGAAAAATATAGCCTGGACTTATACTAGAGTTGCCAGGTTTTAAGGGGACAGAGTAGGTCTGATCTTCTGAGAAATAAGGTCCCAGGCCGGATGGAGGGGGGGGGGGGGTAGCAATATTCGGCAGAATAAATGTTGTATGGAGGAATGAGGATGTAATTTATACAGTAAGGGACACAGTGGTCCCATCCCTCTCCCTGAGCTTGCACTTAACAGTTTAATACGTTTCTTGTGTATTGGAGAGACGTCAGGGGTCTGTATTGCTCTGTTGCGCCTTTCAGGCAATGTATTTCACGTTTGCCAGGAGTAATTATGTAAGGCAGTGTGTTTGCTGGGGTGTAGTGTGTACTAGTTGTGTGTGGGGATCTCGTTTTCCAGACCCATTTTGATGGTATGGGTGTTGAGTATGAGAGCAGATCTTTTGGGAGGGCTGTCAGGTTTAGGTCTAGTGTCTGCCCTACTGTTGTGTGTGTTTACATATTTGTCAATACATATTGATAACAATTTGAACAGTCTATATCTTTAACATGGGAGCTTGCGGGTTTTGTATCTGTTTGGATGCTGTGTGCATACGTGGGACGGTGGGAGCTCCAGGGGACTCTGGGATGGTTGCTACTGTCTGTTGCCATTGCTAAGATTGGGGTGGTACATGCATACTTGTAATTCAGATGGCGTCCTTAGAAATGAGGGAAACCTTAGTAACATTGTTTAGGTCTGTACCCCTGTTAGGTGGTTGGTCTGTCCATCTTGCTGTGGACACCGATGGGCCCTGAGACGCGCTCTTTATAGGGTCTAGGGTTGCGTTTTACCCTCCATGAGGTTACTATTTCCTGGATCCCCTTGCCGTTGGGGCTTGCGTGTGTGTATATAAAGGCAATTGCACCGGGTATAGGCGGTATGGAAAAGGAGGGGGCCAGGTATCCCATTGCCCAATGGTATTCCGTGTGGCGAATGGAGGGTTTAAATCCTGCGAGGTAGAAACACAGAAACTGTCATGATCTTGCTCAGGTCAGATAGGAGGCTTTGGCCAGAGTTAGCAGAAGAGGCTTTATTGGCAGGTTTTGACATAACAGCAGGTTAACTTATAGAATGAAATAAATAGGGAGAAGGGAAGTGAGAAACAAACGTTAAGGCAATATGCCCTATAAAGATAATAAACAGGTGTGCAAATAATAAGAAAATAACACCTTGTAAATTAAACGCAAGCAGCAATGTCCAGATAGGGGTTAAGCAGGATTCTTATGGAGCAAGGTTGGTAGTAAACCAGGTTGGCAGGATAAAGCAGAGTTGTAAGCAATCAAGGTTGGTATGGAGCAGGGTTCGGTAGTAAACCAGGTAAATCAAAGGTTGCTTCTCAGGAGCAGGATATGAAGTCTTTTCACTATGAACATCAACTTCAATGTAAAGGCCACTAGTATTGTCGGGTGTGGCCTTTTGTAGGATCTGTAATTAGTCCTAGGCAGGTGAGGACTGAGGTGACTAGTGGGTAGGGATGCCACTAGTGGTGGAGAGCTGGAATTTGATTTAAAGAAATAGGAATAAATTAACATAGAACTTATCTGTAAGGATAGGATCCTGACAGAAACATAGACACATAGAATGTGAAAGGGAACCATTCGGCCCATCTAGTCTGCCCAATTTTCTAAATACTTTCATTAGTCCCTGGCCTTATCTTATAGTTAGGATAGCCTTATGCCTATCCCACGCATGCTTAAACTTCTTTACTGTGTTAACCTCTACCACTTCAGCTGGAAGGCCATTCCATGCATCCACTACCCTCTCAGTAAAGTAATACTTCCTGATATTATTTTTAATCCTTTTTCCCTCTAATTTAAGACTATGTCCTCTTGTTGTGGTAGTTTTTCTTTTTTTAAATATAGTCTCCTCTTTACTGTGTTGATTCCCTTTATGTATTTAAACGTTTCTATCATATCCCCCCTGTCTGAGCCTGATTACGGTAGGCCTTGGGAGAGAGATGGCCGCCCCTGCTCTCGGTTTCGGGATAGCGTAGCCACCGATTGTGGCATATCCTTGCGCTTTTTGTTGCCACCCCCCCTGTTGCAAAAGGGTGGTAGCGACGGTCTCTTGTCGTTGTGTACGATGTTTGAAGTTAGATGGTGTATAATAAACGCTGATACATGCGGATTCAGAGCTCAGGGGAGAAGGAACTCAGAACTCACTCGTCCATTTCCATTGATGGCTTGGCTCCACACCTCTGATGTTGTAATTGTTAACTCATATTTTGTGCCTGATCTCTTTTATGTTGTATATTATGGTCCCTTGAAGTGACAGCAGCTCTGTTGTGCAATAACTGTTCCGTGTTCTACTCAGGGCCGGTGCAAGGATTTTTGCCGCCCTAGGCAAAAAAAAATTTGCCGCCCCCCCATATGTCCAGCCCACCATGTGACATCACAATGCCCCGCCCATATGCTCTGCCATATGGGCCAACGCCAGTCTTCACAAAGTGTCTTATCTGAAAAGACAGTGTGTTTACATTAAAAAGCCTACAGGCACAGGCTATAGACACCAGAACCACTACATTATGCTGTAGTGCTTCTGGTGACTATAGTATCCATTTAATGTGAGGTAAATTAGAGATTAGTGCCACTAATAATATATTGGATTGCCTACTTACCACCAGATGAGGACAAGAGGCTGATGATGGGCTCAGTCTGGCTCCACAGGTCTGGTGTAGAAGAGGCTCTCTGGAGACTGTTTTTAACAGTGCTCACAACAATTAACGAACAGGAAGCAGCTCCATTTTTTAGGGTCCCTTACACAGCTCAAGGTCTGGGCCCCCAGGGGGCATACGCCTACAATGCCCACCCATAAATCCACCTACATGGCCCATCCATGAGTTGGGGATGTTTTATGTGTGCAATTTGTGTAAGGGATGTAGTGTGTTTATAGGGGATGTAGTGTGTGTTTGCGTGTAAGGAATGCATTGTATGTTTCTGTGTGTGTGTGTGTGTGTGTGTGAGTAGGAATGCATTGTATGTAATTGAATGCAGTGTGTGTCTGTAAGGGGTGCATTAATTATGTAAGAGAACGTAAGGGATGCATTGTGTGTTTCGGGTGTGTCTGTGTGTGAGTAGGAATGCATTGTATGTTTCTGTGTGGGGGGGGGTGCATTGTGTATGTGTGTAGTGTAAAAGAGAGGGTTTGTGGGGTAGGATAGAGACTGGGAGGGGAACAGCTCTTTCTTTTTTTAAAAAAAATTCATAGTGCTCTCCCCTCAATTATTGATTTCCCCTTCCCTTCTGTCCCTCCGTGTTCTCCCCTTCTGTCACTTAGTGCTCTCCCTTGGCCCCCTGTCCCTCTGCAGTCCCCCTTGGTGGTCTTCTCACTCCCCCCTCCTTAGTGGTCCTCCCTCTCCCAAACCCCTTAGTGGTCCTCCCTCTCCCAAACCCCTTAGTAGACCTTCCCCTACTCCCCCCACCCCCTTAGTGGTAATCACCCTCCTCCCCTCTCCTTAGTAGACCTCCCTCCTTACCCCCCTTTGGTGGTCCTTCCCCCCCTTAGTGGTCCTTATCCCCCCTCCCCTACTGGTCCTTATCCCCCTCCCCTAGTGGTCCTTATCCCCCCTCCCCTAGTGGTCCTTATCCCCCCGAACCTCCCATAGTGGTCCTTATCCCCCCTCCCTCCCTCCCCTAGTGGTCCTTATCCCCCCTTCCCTCCCATAGGGGTCCTTATCCCCCCCTCCCTCCCATAGGGGTCCTTATCCCCCCCTCCCTCCCATAGTGGTCCTTATCCCCCCCTCCCCTAGTGGTCCTTATCCCCCCCAACCTCCCATAGTGGTCCTTATCCCCCCTCCCTCACTTCCCTAGTGGTCCTTATCCCCCCTCCCCTAGTGGTCCTTACCCCCCCTCCCTCCCATAGTGGTCCTTATCCCCCCCTCCCTCCCATAGTGGTCCTTATCCCCCCCCCCTCCCTCCCATAGTGGTCCTTATCCCCCCCTCCCTCCCATAGTGGTCCTTATCCCCCCCCTCCCTCCCATAGTGGTCCTTATCCCCCCCTCCCTCCCATAGTGGTCCTTATCCCCCCCCCCTCCCATAGTGGTCCTTATCCCCCCTCCCCTAGTGGTCCTTACCCCCCCCTCCCTCCCATAGTGGTCCTTATCCCCCCCTCCCTCCCATAGTGGTCCTTATCCCCCCCCTCCCTCCCATAGTGGTCCTTATCCCCCCCCTCCCTCCCATAGTGGTCCTTATCCCCCCCTCCCTCCCATAGTGGTCCTTATCCCCCCCCTCCCATAGTGGTCCTTATCCCCCCCTCCCTCCCATAGTGGTCCTTATCCCCCCCTCCCTCCCATAGTGGTCCTTATCCCCCCCCCTCCCTCCCATAGTGGTCCTTATCCCCCCCCCTCCCTCCCATAGTGGTCCTTATCCCCCCCCTCCCTCCCATAGTGGTCCTTTTCCCCCCCCCTCCCTCCCATAGTGGTCCTTATCCCCCCCCCTCCCTCCCATAGTGGTCCTTATCCCCCCCTCCCTCCCATAGTGGTCCTTATCCCCCCCTCCCTCCCATAGTGGTCCTTATCCCCCCATCACTCCCCTAGTGGTCCTTATACCCCCCCCCCCCTCCCTTAGTGGTCCTTATACCCCCCCTCCCTTAGTGGTCCTTATACCCCACCTCCCCCTTAGTGGTCCTTATACCCCCCTCCCCCTTAGTGGTCCTTATACCCCCCCACTTAGTGGTCCTTACAACCCCCCCCCCTTCTTAGTGGTCCTTAAAACCCCCACCCCCCTTAGTGGTCCTTACAACCCCCCCCCCCCCCTTAGTGGTCCTTACCCTCCCCTCCTGCCCATGTAGCCTGGCCGGGCGGCGCGGAACACGGGACAGGAACCTCTGTTTCCTGTACCCGGCCGCCGGCGGAATGACCGGAAATGCTCACTCAGTGAGCACTTCCTGTCATTCCGCCGGCGGCCGGGTACAGGAAACAAAGGTTCCTGTCCCGCGTTCCGCGCCGCCCGGCCACGCTACATGGAGAGACCGGCAGGAGGGAGCGCTCTGCGCTTCCCTCCTGCCGGTCACTCAAACCCGGCCGCCCTCCGTGCGGCAGTGCTGCGCCGCCTGGGGCTTGTTAAAGCGCTCAGGCGGCGCAGCATGAGGAGGCGCAGCGGGGACAGGGATCCGGCGCCCCCTGGTAAGTTGCGGCTGCCTAGGTCGCCTTACAGGTGGCGCCGGCCCTGGTTCTACTTACCATTTCGGTTTTCCTGTGCATTTTAAAAGTCATAACTCCACCAATAAGAGTTTCCTCACAAGTGGTAGATTTTGATGTTTTATCTCCCAACTATTTGGGGTTACACGGTAGGAGATGGTGGGAAGGCTCAGCACAGTATGGCCTTTTGGTATGACTAGACAATATTTCCTGTCAAAGTGTATTTCCTGTGAAGTTTATAATTAGCCAGTGGTTGCTTTTCATGCATTTTATCAAACTTTAAAGTTCATACATGTCATTTTTAGGTTCATTGGTGCAACCTGTATCTTTGCTGATATTTCTCTGTTATGGTAACAATCATTTACTCTTCTTGCCTCCCATGAACACCATCAAAAATAACATTGATTCTATCTCTAAAACATCAAGTTAATCCTCCTCCTCATTCGCCCTGTACCGGATCCTGGAATGCTTCTATGTAAATTCTCCTAAGTGGAATCTTTGCTTCTAATATAAACCTGTCCAGTATTTTCGTATCTGTTTAATTTCCATTTTTGCAAATATTGAAACTCCAAAAGCATGTCATTATGATAAGTTAAATCCTCAGTAAAAGAATGAATGGAAAATATTTTTAAGCTACATCTGGCACCGACACCCATCTTTTGGACGGACACTTTGAGGCCAGTTTCTGTATCTTGTAACATAAGATGACTTTCTGGTGGGCTTGTCAATAGACTCTACCAAACTGTAGATTTGACTTCCTGTTGGACAGTGGAATATGACTCTATAAATGTTCCAGTGGTACATCATTAGTGATGGTGCCCTCTACTGCCTTTCATTGGTTTTCCACTGTGACAAGGATAAACTAAATTTTAATATTGACCTGGTGTCAGTCAGCACCAAATATTAAGCTACATTGCCTGCTCCTGCAGTCTGAGGCGTTCCTTTTCTATTTAGTTTACATCACTCACCCAGAAACCTAGGTTTATGGTTTACATTGAGGTATGGAGATCATACAAGTGTCCCCATGGGTTGATGTGAATCCAAACAGTGTGGCTGGGATTGAGTTAATTTGAGTTAAGAGACTGTTTAACAAAGCACTATGTACAAAGATACCACACTTATCCATATAAAGCAATTTATTTATCTATTACTGGAATTTATAAAGGGCTAACATAATCCGCAGTGCTGTACAACTGGGGGAAATAAGCAGTGTGAAATACACAAGTGATGCAAAATGTAAAGAGAGCTCGGCCTGTGAGATGAGATGTAGCCATTGAATCTGTGTTATGCAATGTGCCTAGTTAGATAGCCCGTGAGCTGAGATCTAGCCATTGACCCTTTAGTTAGATAGCCCGTGAGCTGTGCTCTAGCGATTGACACTTTAGTTAGATAACCCTTTGAGCTGAGATCTAGCCATTGACCCTTTAGTTAGATAGCCCGTGAGCTGAGATCTAGCCATTGACCCTTTAGTTAGATAGCCCGTGCTCTAGCCATTGACCCTTTAGTTAGATAGCCCGTGAGCTGAGATCTAGCCATTGACCCTTTAGTTAGATAGCCCGTGAGCTGAGATCTAGCCATTGACCCTTTAGTTAGATAGCCCGTGAGCTGTGCTCTAGCGATTGACACTTTAGTTAGATAACCCTTTGAGCTGAGATCTAGCCATTGACCCTTTAGTTAGATAGCCCGTGAGCTGAGATCTAGCCATTGACCCTTTAGTTAGATAGCCCGTGAGCTGTGCTCTAGCCATTGACCCTTTAGTTAGATAGCCCGTGAGCTGAGATCTAGCTATTGACCCTTTAGTTAGATAGCCCGTGAGCTGAGATCTAGCCATTGACCCTTTAGTTAGATAGCCCGTGAGCTGTGCTCTAGCGATTGACACTTTAGTTAGATAACCCGTGAGCTGAGATCTAGCCATTGACCCTTTCGTTAGATAGCCCGTGAGCTGAGATCTAGCCATTGACCCTTTAGTTTGATAGCCCGTGAGCTGAGATCTAGCCAATGACCCTTTAGTTAGATTGCCCGTGAGCTGAGATCTAACCATTGATGCTTTAGTTAGATAGCTCATGAGCTGAGCTCTAGCCATTGACCCTTTAGTTAGCTAGCCCGTGAGCTGAGATCTAGCCATTGAAGCTTTAGCTAGCCCATGAGCTGAACTCTAGCCATTGACCCTTTAGTTAGATTGCCCATGAGCTGAGATCTAGCACTTGGTGCTTTAGCTAGCTCATGAGCTGAGCTCTAGCCATTGACCCTTTAGTTAGATTGCCCGTGAGCTGAGATCTAAACATTGATGCTTTAGTTAGATAGCCCGTGAGCTGAGATCTAGCCATTGACCCTTTAGTTAGATTGCCCATGAGCTGAGATCTAGCACTTGGTGCTTTAGCTAGCTCATGAGCTGAGCTCTAGCCATTGACCCTTTAGTTAGCTAGCCCGTGAGCTGAGATCTAGCCATTGAAGCTTTAGCTAGCCCATGAGCTGAACTCTAGCCATTGACCCTTTAGTTAGATAGCCCGTGAGCTGAGATCTAGCCATTGACCCTTTAGTTAGATAGCCCGTGAGCTGAGATCTAGCCATTGAAGCTTTAGCTAGCCCATGAGCTGAGCTCTAGCCATTGACCCTTTAGTTAGCTAGCCCATGAGCTGAGCTCTAGCCATTGACCCTTTAGTTAGAGTATTTATATTATTTTATTGTATTTGTTTTTATTCATATTTGTTCCTGTATTTACACGGTACTTCAGCTGATATACCATCTGCATATTTATCCATTTACCATCCTGGTCCACTTGTTAGTGGAGATATGCTCGCTGATTGTAACCTTGATGTAAGTACAATCAGTGAAATAAACTTTTGATAATTTTATACAGTACTACTCTATGTATATTCCTTTTCTATCCATTTTGAGGATCTAATATCTGGAGGAGTTTGACCGTGTAAACCAGACATTGAATCGCTACAGATACCCTTTATCCAAACATCACGTTTTTTTACGCAAAATAGCGGGTGCGTGTAATTTTGTCAACTAACAATTCTAAAACTAAAACTATTCAGATTACTAAAATACAACTAAAACTAAAATTGCTCTTTAGTCAAAAGACTGTGAATTAAACTAAATTAAATTTGCCGCCAAAATTAACACTACGCGTGACATCATTGCACCGTTTTTTCCAATTATCCTTTGTTTGCCCAATTGGGAAACCTGAGTAAGTGTGCTAATTATGATTGTATTGCATTTGTACTGATTGTATTGTCTATTTATATTGTTTTTGCACTATGGTGTTAGCTTGAGAAAAACCCATTTGAGGTCGAAACATTGCTGCTTGTAATATGCCCCGATCTTCATTAAAACTGCTATTCCGTCGTCCTGGAGTTCCTGGGCCATTTTTTTGTTCTACATGAGTTTTGGGCTTTATTCTTTAATACTCCCCATACGGAACCAAATTAGTGACAAAGAATTGTTGGTTCCATATGATTTATGCACCGTTACCAGAAAACGAGTCCTTGAAATGAGATTCCAAGAACATCTGAATTCTAACAGAGAGAGACTGTTTATACGTAAAGCACAAGGATATTTGGAATGAATTATTTAAAACAAAAATGACTGTAACAAGTAACATTGCACTCTAAGTGAGGAGTTAACAGTTCTGGCGTTGCGACCATGAGAAGGTTCAATATCTGTCAAGCTTTTATGTAATGCACATGTTTAAAAAAAAATAGACTTTTTTTTAATTTTATTTTTAATTTTTTTTTTTTAAATGAGTGTAAAAAATGTCTGTCTGCCAAAATAAGTAGAGATCTCCTGATGGCGCGGGCTGTTCACGCAGCGCTGCTAGACTGAGATCCTCGTAACGTCTTAGTGCTACAAACAGTCCATTGAGTGCCTGTGTTTTAATTCCAGCCTGGTACTCCCCAGATGCTGGGATTGGGACCGGGGCCCAGTTTATACAGCAGTAAAATAAAATGAAATAGGACAGGACGTTTCTGACAGAGAAATGTGAAAGCGGAAAATATGACACACGCAGATATACTGCTGGCGCTGGGCTCTAGCACAACACAGGGAGCAGATGTGTAACTGCCCCTAATACGACTGAAATAGCTCTGCTCTTACTTTAAATAGGGCAGGAAAGGGGGTTAACTCTATCACGTCCAGCAGTAATTCCCACCGTCAGTCATGTTTGCTCTCTAGGCGTTATTACTATTTGAGCTAAAGTGATAGTTAGACTCTGACAGCTCACACTGGGTCAATTATCCGTATTGTCCTGCTGGAGGTTACCGCCTTTACCATAACAGAGTCGTAGTCTACCTACCTACACCTACCTGCTAAGTGTCCGTACTGCTTACCCCGGCACCACTATTTACATAGCCACTCAGATTTTCTGTTGTGTGTGAGTGTATCACAGAGCTCCACAGCAATAAAACTCACAGTAATGTGCAGTATATTAGTGTATCCCAGAGCTCCACAGCAATAAAACGCACAGTAATGTGCAGTGTGTGTGTATCACAGAGCTCCACAGCAATAATACTCCCAGTAATGTGTCTGAGTGTATAACAGAGCTTCACAGCAATAATACTCCCAGTAATGTGCAGTGTGTGTCTATCACAGAGCTCCACAGCAATAAAACTCACAGTAATGTGCAGTGTGTATGAGTGTATCACAGAGCTCCACAGCAATAAAACTCACATTAATGCGCAGTATATGAGTGTATCCCAGAGCTCCACAGCAATAATACTCCAAGTAATGTGCAGTGTGTGTATCACAGAGCTCGACAGCAAAAAACTCATAGTAATGTGCAGTGTGTATGAGTGTATCACAGAGCTCCACAACAATAAAACTCACAGTAATGTGCAGTGTGTATGAGTGTATCACAGAGCTCCACAGCAATAAAACTCCCAGTAATGTGCACTGTGTGTGTATCACAGAGCTCCACAGCAATAAAACTCACAGTAATATGCAGAGTGTATGAGTGTGTCACAGAGCTCCACAGCAATAAAACTCACAGTAATCTGCAGTGTGTGTGTATCACAGAGCTCCACAGTAATAAAACTCCCAGTAATGTGCACTGTGTGTGTATCACAGAGCTCCACAGCAATAAAACTCACAATATGCTGGTGTGTATGAGTGTGTGGTACAGAGCTCCACAGCAATAAAATTCACAGTAATATGCAGAGTGTATGAGTGTGTCACAGAGATCCACAGCAAAAAAACACACAGTAATGTGCAGTGTGTGTGTATCACAGAGCTCCACAGCAATAAAAATCCCAGTAATGTGCAGTGTGTATGAGTGTGTCACAGAGCTCCACCGCAATAAAACTCACAATAATGTGCAGTGTGTATGAGTGTGTCACAGAGCTCCACAGCAATAAAACTCCCAGTAATGTGCAGTGTGTATGAGTGTGTCACAGAGCTCCACAGCAATACAACTCACAGTAATATGCAGAGTGTATGAGTGTGTCACAGAGCTCCACAGCAATCAAACTCCCAGTAATGTTCAGTGTGTATGAGTGTATCACAGAGCTCCACAGCACTAAAACTCACAATAATGTGCAGTGTGTATGAGTGTATCACAGAGCTCCACCGCAATAAAACTCCCAGTAATGTGCAGTGTGTATTAGTGTGTCACAGAGCTCCACAGCAATACAACTCACAGTAATATGCAGAGTGTATGAGTGTGTCACAGAGCTCCACAGCAATAAAACTCCCAGTAATGTGCAGTGTGTATGAGTGTGTCACAGAGCTCCACAGCAATACAACTCACAGTAATATGCAGAGTGTATGAGTGTGTCACAGAGCTCCACAGCAATAAAACTCACAGTAATATGCAGAGTGTATGAGTGTGTCACAGAGCTCCACAGCAATAAAACTCCCAGTAATGTGCAGTGTGTATTAGTGTGTCACAGAGCTCCACAGCAATACAACTCACAGTAATATGCAGAGTGTATGAGTGTGTCACAGAGCTCCACAGCAATAAAACTCCCAGTAATGTGCAGTGTGTATGAGTGTGTCACAGAGCTCCACAGCAATAAAACTCCCAGTAATGTGCAGTGTGTATGAGTGTGTCACAGAGCTCCACAGCAATACAACTCCCAGTAATATGCAGATTGTATGAGTGTGTCACAGAGCTCCACAGCAATAAAACTCACAGTAATGTGCAGTGTGTATGAGTGTGTCACAGAGCTCCACAGCAATACAACTCCCAGTAATATGCAGAGTGTATGAGTGTGTCACAGAGCTCCACAGCAATAAAACTCACAGTAATGTGCAGTGTGTATGAGTGTGTCACAGAGCTCCACAACCAATGTACGGAATGCCTGAGCCCATCCTATATCATTCTTATTACACTTTGGAAGCAAATGCCAAAATGTGCTCAGAGCATCAAGCCGGATGATGGAGCCTGCTCCCAGACATGTGCTCTCCACTGCACCCCTCACCCCAGTGAAGCCTTCGGTAACATTTCTTTGAGTGAATGAAAGTGGGACTTGGCGTTCAGTGTGTTTGTATTTATTGTGACTATACGGCCTCCTGTCACCTATCACCCATTCAGGATTATTACCTTTGCATCCATTGCCCTGGGACAGAGCCTGTTTATTTATATTCCTTCTGTTTAATGCGTATCGCAATCCTTCATCTCCGCTATCAGGAGCGATCACAGAGAACATTTTGACATTTAATGTGGCAGTAATGATTATTTTTATTAGAAACCAGAGGGCTGTTTGCAAGCAGCGAATAAATATTTAGAAATAAACACTTACCCTGTTTCGGAGCTCTTAGCATGACATTTGCACAGACGTTATTCGGCATGTGCTAAAAACTTATATAAACCTTTGCACAGACGTTATTCGTCAAGTACTATAACCTTATACTAAATAAGACACGGACACAGTTAATTCTGTTGGAGTATAAAGTCCACAGCTTTTATTAATTAAATTATTAATTAAATTATTCCTTAAATTATCATAAATTAACATAATTAACATAATTTAGGGTCATTGTCCTACTATACATTAAGTTACTATACCCCCCACACAGTGCCCCTGACAATGACCCTACCAATTGAACAATAAATAACCAAATAACAATTCACTTGAAACACGGCCTACCAAAGAGGCCCCACATCATATTGTTAACTGTAGGGGTGTACCTCAGACACCCCTACACCCCCAGGTTCGTCGCCACCGAAGAGCTAGAACCAACCAGTCCTTAATTCCATCAGGCCTACACCTCGGCCTGTCCAGTTCAAACTCCACGCCAAATTCCAATTTTCACTACGCCCTGTTCCGCCGCTGTGACTAAACGGAACTGCTAAAATTAGGGAGGGTGGGTGGGACAATTTACAGGTAAGAGAGGCTCTGGTTAAAATGGCCCCTATTCTAAAATGGCTGCTCTTTATATTCCCTGTCTCCACCCCCAAGCACCATTACCCTAACCCAACCCCCAAACACTAGCACCTGCCCACTCCCTGGCTCTGTCAAGGCCCACTCCTCCCACTGCGTTGTTCCATGGGCTTCATGACATTTGCACAGACGTTATTCGGCATGTGCTAAAAACTTATATAAACCTTTGCACAGACGTTAT
The DNA here is from genome assembly GCF_036172605.1 of Pelobates fuscus. Lineage (NCBI taxonomy): Eukaryota > Metazoa > Chordata > Amphibia > Anura > Pelobatidae > Pelobates > Pelobates fuscus. The sequence goes on along the minus strand of NC_086317.1, from coordinate 12,647,370 downwards.
TCGTCAAGTACTATAACCTTATACTAAATAAGACACGGACACAGTTAATTCTGTTGGAGTATAAAGTCCACAGCCTTTATTAATTAAATTATTAATTAAATGATTCCTTAAATTATCATAAATTAACATAATTAACATAAATTAGGGTCATTGTCCAACTATACATTAAGTTACTATACACCCCACACAGTCCCCCTGACAATGACCCTACCAATTGAACAATAAATAACCAAACAATTCACTTGAAACAATTCACTTGAAACACGGCCTACCAAAGAGGCCCCACATCATACTGTTAACTGTAGGGGTGTACCTCAGACACCCCTACACCCCCAGGTTCGTCGCCACCGAAGAGCTAGAACCAACCAGTCCTTAATTCCATCAGGCCTACACCTCGGCCTGTCCAGTTCAAACTCCACGCCAAATTCCAATTTTCACTACGCCCTGTTCCGCCACAGCACATAGCTTGACCTCCTTAAGCGCATGTGCGACCCCCACCACACCTAAACAGGGCCTGTTCTATACCTTCGTGAAAGCCTAGATTCAACAGATCATTCCCCACGTCTGACAGGTGTACACCGTCCCTCCTAAAATACCCAGATAACATGCCCTCTCTGTGACGCACCACTACGCCCCCAGAACGTCTAATAAAAACTGCCATAATCTTATTAACCTTACCCCTTGATCGAGCTATTGCAGCCGGATCCCTGGCGTGCCGCCACGCAAAGCGCGGAACCATCTCGGACCACACCACCACCACGCCAGGAACCAGCTCCCTCAGCCGATCCACATCCCTTTTCATCCTCCTCACCAACTCCCTTTGGGGAATCCCGCCTAAGTCGTTCCCCCCTCCGTGGACCAACACCACATCCGGGACCGACCCACCAACCACTTTTTGAAACAAGAAACTGCATAAACTCTGCCAACTAGCGCCCTTAAAACCAAACCAATATAGAGTCACTCGTTCCAATGGAAAGCCCAGCTGTGATCCGCTTCTGCGAACTGCGGCTCTCTTCTCCGCCCAGTACAAATACGAGTGGCCCAGCAACCAAACTTCCAAACCTGAAAAGAGACAAAATTAGTGGCAGAAAAAAGGCAACGTCCCCATCCCAAATTCCTGGACCCAGTCATTTACACCAACTTATCTGGCCTTACGTACGAGCGGAATCGCATGGATTCCCACCTCCCTACCCGTTTGATCCTCTCGTCCCCCAAGCCTAAACGCGCAGCCTCCGTCGCTGCCCCAATGCGAAAAGAATGCGTCCCAAATTGGCTTGGTTCCAGGCCCAGCTTCTGCAATCCCATCCGAAAGACCCGCAGAAACTGAAATCGTGACAACGCCGAACCATCGGCGTGCAAAAAGAAACAACCCTTCCCTTCTGGTCGAACCTCACTGTACCTCGCGCCGCAAGCCACCGGGCAAGCCTGGTAACTCATACAACACCACCGCACATCCTTTGCCGCAAACATCCGTTTTAGACCGGCGCAGCCATATCTGCACCCTGTCACTACCTATGACCACGTCCTCAAGCATTAATCCGCCGTTCCCTAACCTGTTGGCACTCACCAACTCGCTAATGCGAAAAGCACCAAAGAACGCCCAGACAAATGCCCCAGAAAATAGTGTTACTTCGAAAGGGGAATTACACAGCTCTATCAACACCCCTAACAGTTTCAGTAAAACCGAGAACGACACTGGCCGCCTCGGGTCCGCGAGCTTCTTACCCCTCTTAAAACCCTTCAACGCCTGGCGTATTACGAAATTCTTCGTAATGTCCTCCCACCCGTTGAATTTGAACAAAAACGCCAGGGCAGACATGCACCTATCTACCACGGCCGGTGACGCCTGTTTAGCGAACAAGCGACACAGCACCCACAACAGCACGTCCACCCTCTGCCCCTGCGAACTGTCGCCCCCTACCTGATGTACCGCCTCTTCCCATTCCTTCCAAACCTTGACGTAACCCGACCAAGTGCTCGGCGCCAGAGAATTCTTTATACACTCCCCAAGCATGCGGTCCCGAGCTGCCACATCTCGCCCGGGCAGGCCTGCCCCTGTTCCATAGCGTCCGGCGCCGCTTCCCGAAATCGTTGCCACTGAAAACGAGAAAGCGCATCAGCCACCACGTTCAACATACCAGGGATGTGTCTAGCCCTAAACACCAAGTTGAAAGACATGCAGAGAAGGACAAAACGCCGCAGCAAACATAAAACAGGGGGGGATGACGCCGACAAACTATTGACCGCCTGTACCACCGCCATGTTATCCGAGTGAAATACAATGTGCTTGTTTGCTAACACCGGCCCCCACAAACTTACCGCCACCACCACTGGGAACAGCTCCAAAAACGCTAGGTTTTTAATCAGCGAGCTCTGCTTCCAAGCCTCAGGCCATGGCTCGGCGCACCAGTGACCCCCCAAGTAAGCCCCGAAGCCTATGCTACCAGAAGCGTCGGTATACAGTCCCACAACCTCCCCTGTCGCCACAGGTTCTCTAAAAATCACCGTCCCATTAAAATCCTGTAAGAACCGGTCCCACACCATTAAGTCCGCCTTCATATCCACCGAAACCCTGATGTAATGTGACGGCAGCCGCACTTTGGACGTTGCTTGTGCAAGGCGCCTACAAAAAACCCTCCCCATGGGTATGACCCGGCACGCGAAATTAAGGCTCCCTACCAGCGATTGGAGCCCCCGCAGTGTCACCTTCTTGGCCCTTCCCACCGTGGCAACCAACTCCCGTAGCCGTGACAATTTGTCCCCCGGCAGCCGGCATTCCCATTTTTCGGAATCAACTTCTAAACCCAAAAAACTAAGGCACGTCGTGGGCCCAACCGTCTTGTCCTCTGCCAGGGGAACCCCGAATTTGTATGCCACCCATTGAAACACGTCCAATACCTGCTTACAACGGTCCGAGTCTCGCGGGCCCACGCAGAGAAAATCGTCAAGGTAGTGCACCACAGCGCCCCCTGCCGATTCCGTCCGCACAACCCACTCCAAGAAGGTACTAAACTTCTCGAAATAGGCGCACGAGATCGAACACCCCATTGGTAGGCACAGGTCAACAAAAATTTCCCCTTCGAAACAGCATCCGAGCAGATGATGGCAATCCGGGTGTATCGGGAGCAGTCGAAACGCTGCTTCCACATCTACCTTCGCCATCAGCGCCCCACGCCCCAGCCTCCTGACCAACTCGACTGCCTTGTCAAATGACGTATAAGAGACGGAGCTGAGGGCCGTGTCGATGTCATCATTCACCGAAGCCCCTTTCGGGTAAGATTAAGGATGAATCAACCTGAACTTGCCTACTTCTTTCTTGGGGACCACGCCCAGCGGGGATATTTGCAAATCGGGCAATGGCGGCGACAAGAACGGTCCCGCCATCCTCCCCAGTTGCACTTCCTTACCCAGTTTTTCCCGCACTACCTCCGGGTGCTCCCGAACGGACTTGAGATTCCCACATAACGTACCTGGTCCCCTAACTACATAGGGAATAAAGAACCCCTCCCGAAAACCCCGCCACAAGAAAATTGCATCCTCCCTATTAACGTATCGCCTTAGCCAAGGCAACATCACGTCTATTCTCACCGGAGACACTCCCAACTGCAGTTGCGGGAGCTGCCGCCCCCGCGGACCCTCCTCCCCCACCAGTCTTGCCCTTTTTGAAACAACGGTTGACACCGTGAGTCCCCCCGCAGCCGGAACATTCGTGCCGGAACCTGCAAGTATTTCCCCATTTGCAATGTCCCTCGTTGTACATCCAGCAGAAACCCTTCTTTTGCCCAGCCGACCCGGCCCCTGTGGCCGCGCCGGCTGCCCCGGGAAAGGGCGCCGACTTCTGGGCCATCATAAGGCGCATCCATAACGGCAGGTCCATTTGGTCCCACCGCATGCTTGCATTCGCCGCTAGCCGCTGACGAAACTGTTCGTCGTACCTCCACCAAGCCAAGCCTCCGTAGGTTCGGTACGCGTCTCCTATCCCATCTAAATAACAAAAGAGTTCTGAGCAACGCCCCGGAGCCTTCTCCCCGATGACACTAGCCAAAATGCAGAAGGCCCTCAACCAATTCCCGAAAGTCTTCGGTATCTTGCGATACCTCCGCCTTTTTTCCTCCTCCTCTTTTTTGGCATCCTTCTTATCCTCTTCCTTCAAGTCCAAGAACTCCTCTAGGGGAAGGAGGGAAAATATCTCCACAAACTCACCTTTCCATATCTTATCCTTCACCTCCGCTTTTAAATGACATCCGAGGGGGCCCGCGAAGGACACGTGCACGTTTTGCCGCGCCGCATCCGGGACATCACCTACTTCACGTTCCTCGCCCCCTCCTTCTAACCCCGACGACTCAGCCGCGGCGCTTGACTCACCTCCGCCGGGCGCGGACAATCGCGTCCCCCCGAGCCCAGCCGCCGGATCCCGACTACTCTCTTGTGCCCACACCTTCCCGAATTGCGCAGGCGACCCCTCTGTCCCAGACCAAGACTCTAAAAATGTTCTTAAATCACTTAACAACTGATCAGGGTGTCGTGTGTGTGGGAACTCACCGCTCGAACCTCTGGCCGCAGCTGGCTGCAGAGGCGCCGTCCTTCCGTCCACCTTTCCAGGCACCGGAGAATCCCGTTGACGCCGACTCCCATCCGCCTGGACTCGCCTCGAGACCGTAGGTGTATTGCTCCGGGACCTGTAGGGAGAAGGAAGCCTGGGTAGTCTGTCCTTAGCCGTCCTTACCCGCCTTTCCTCCCTACGTTCCTCCCAGTCATCCGTAGCAACGCTTCGTCTCGCAGGGGGACTGCCCTCGCGAGGTGGTCCCCTCCTCCGATCACTGAACCTCCCTTCTGGTGAACCTGATCTTCTACGCTGACTCCTCCTTTCGCCATCCCTGGAATTGCGCCTCCTGCAACAGGAGCCTGCTACGCTGCACCCGCTCCGCGCTGGGGAACTTTCCCTGCTTCCTGAACTCCCTGTTCTGCTCCTTGTGCCGCTGCGCCTGATGCTAGAGAAGCGCCGTTCTTCTCCCCACCCGCTCTCTGCGGCCTCCATGTCATGACGCTGCCCCTGAGAGCGGCCAGATGGGCCCTCTCGCCTACCGCTGCCATCCTTAACTGACTTGAATGGAGGAGCACTCTGCCTCCCATCTGTCAGTGCTGAGCCTGGCCTCTCTTCGGCCGTCCGCCCTATTCCAGATTCAGCATCACTATCCTGGCAGATTGCCGTGTGCCCGGACCCACTTGCTTCCTGCGAATTCCCCCCTGCAGCTGTCTCCCTGTCCTGCCTCTGTCTGAGACGTTCCTGCCATGACTCCGCTGTCCCAGCCTCCCCCTAACGCCTGAGGGGCCGTTACATACCCTCCAACATCATTACTCCCCCGCCCTCCAGCACTGTCACTAGTGGCTGACTCACCGGGACGTGTCTGCTTCGAGCCGCCGCTCACATGACCTCCAGCTGGCCCGGCCTCCGTCCCGGCCGTCTTCCGAAATCCACCCGGACCGTTCCTCCTGCCAGCCGCGGAACCGCGTGGCTTGTATCCCTCCGCCACAGTGCGCTGCATGGCCGTCCTTGCCAGGCCGCCGCCGCGCCCGCCGGAGCGAGCCGTGCGCCTGCCTGGCTCTGCTGACCGGGCTTCACCCGGACCGTCGGTCATTTCACGTCCCGCTGAAGGGCTCCTCCTCCGCCGTGCTGCGGGCCCGGCACACGGGCTCAAACGCTGGGGTGGTCTTGTCCTCCTCGTCGGTCGACGGGCCGGTACCGCGGGAGCAGGCCCGGAAGCCCCCAACTGCTGATGAAGCCAATCCAGCCCTCGGTCCTTCACAGCTGCCCGAACACCATCCAGGATCTCTTCTAACGACGCCATAATCCTGCAGAAACGAGAAAGAAAAGAACCTCGCCGACCTGACACAATTTACAGGTAAGAGAGGCTCTGGTTAAAATGGCCCCTATTCTAAAATGGCTGCTCTTTATATTCCCTGTCTCCACCCCCAAGCACCATTACCCTAACCCAACCCCCAAACACTAGCTCCCTGGCTCTGTCAAGGCCCACTCCTCCCACTGCGTTGTTCCATGGGCTTCATTACTGATGTAAAATCAGAAATGTCATTTGGAAGTAAATGTTTAATTTTAGTCAAATTAACCACCAGATGTATATTAACAAGTTCTGTTATATCTCCTAGAGTTTTATTTAATGTTATGGGACACTGTGAGCGCCATAATGACCTAGACGCCTTGTAGTGGTTATAGTGTGAGGAGATCCCTTGCCACTTTGTCCCTAACCATTGGGGCCTGTTCACTAAACACGAAATATAGGCCAAGACTGCTGATATAGGCTCAGCTTGGCACCGGTCCCAGGATGCTTTGCTCTGAAGACCAAGATAGATTACGTGATGACTCACAGACTTTAACGAAGGATGGCGGTGCTCAGGTTAATGATGAAGGCTGTTCAGCCAGTACACAGTTAAATTAAATTATTACCAGTGATAGAAGGTAAGTTGGCTTACTGTATGACTGTATGCTTTTATATTTCTATTCTGTTACAAATGCGTCTTATTTTAGAAATATACATCTTCTCTTATACTGTACTTTTGTAATTTTAATAAAATAAACACTTTTGGCAAGTTCACCTTTTGTTCGATATATATTGTGTTCTATATACAGTATATTACACATATTGTGTGTTATATTGTGTTCTATATACCTTATATTACATATACTGTGTGTTATATTGTGTTCTATATACCTTATATTACATATATTGTGTGTTATATTGTGTTCTATATACCTTATATTACATATACTGTGTGTTATATTGTGTTCTATATACCTTATATTACATATATTGTGTGTTATATTGTGTTCTATATACCTTATATTACATATATTGTGTGTTATATTGTGTTCTATATACAGTATATTACATATATTGTGTGTTATATTGTGTTCTATATACCTTATATTACATATACTGTGTGTTATATTGTGTTCTATATACAGTATATTACATATATTGTGTGTTATATTGTGTTCTATATACAGTATATTACATATACTGTGTGTTATATTGTGTTCTATATACCTTATATTACATATACTGTGTGTTATATTGTGTTCTATATACCTTATATTACATATACTGTGTGTTATATTGTGTTCTATATACCTTATATTACATATATTGTGTGTTATATTGTGTTCTATATACAGTATATTACATATACTGTGTGTTATATTGTGTTCTATATACCTTATATTACATATACTGTGTGTTATATTGTGTTCTATATTCAGTATATTACATATATTGTGTGTTATATTGTGTTCTATATACAGTATATTGCATATACTGTGTGTTATATTGTGTTCTATATACAGTATATTACATATATTGTGTGTTATATTGTGTTCTATATACAGTATATTACATATACTGTGTGTTATATTGTGTTCTATATACCTTATATTACATATACTGTGTGTTATATTGTGTTCTATATACCTTATATTACATATACTGTGTGTTATATTGTGTTCTATATACCTTATATTACATATATTGTGTGTTATATTGTGTTCTATATACAGTATATTACATATACTGTGTGTTATATTGTGTTCTATATACCTTATATTACATATACTGTGTGTTATATTGTGTTCTATATACAGTATATTACATATATTGTGTGTTATATTGTGTTCTATATACAGTATATTACAGATACTGTGTGTTATATTGTGTTCTATATACCTTATATTACATATACTGTGTGTTATGTTGTGTTCTATATACAGTATATTACATATATTGTGTGTTATATTGTGTTCTATATACCTTATATTACATATACTGTGTGTTATATTGTGTTCTATATACAGTATATTACATATATTGTGTGTTATATTGTGTTCTATATACAGTATATTACATATACTGTGTGTTATATTGTGTTCTATATACAGTATATTACATATACTGTGTGTTATATTGTGTTCTATATACCTTATATTACATATACTGTGTGTTATATTGTGTTCTATATACCTTATATTACATATATTGTGTGTTATATTGTGTTCTATATACAGTATATTACATATACTGTGTGTTATATTGTGTTCTATATACCTTATATTACATATACTGTGTGTTATATTGTGTTCTATATACAGTATATTACATATATTGTGTGTTATATTGTGTTCTATATACAGTATATTACAGATACTGTGTGTTATATTGTGATCTATATACCTTATATTGCATATACTGTGTGTTATATTGTGTTCTATATACAGTATATTACATATATTGTGTGTTATATTGTGTTCTATATACCTTATATTACATATAATGTGTGTTATATTGTGTTCTATATACAGTATATTACATATATTGTGTGTTATATTGTGTTCTATATACAGTATATTACATATACTGTGTGTTATATTGTGTTCTATATACAGTATATTACATATACTGTGTGTTATATTGTGTTCTATATACCTTATATTACATATACTGTGTGTTATATTGTGTTCTATATACCTTATATTACATATATTGTGTGTTATATTGTGTTCTATATACAGTATTTTACATATACTGTGTGTTATATTGTGTTCTATATACCTTATATTACATATACTGTGTGTTATATTGTGTTCTATATACAGTATATTACATATATTGTGTGTTATATTGTGTTCTATATACCTTATATTACATATACTGTGTGTTATATTGTGTTCTATATACAGTATATTACATATATTGTGTGTTATATTGTGTTCTATATACAGTATATTACATATATTGTGTGTTATATTGTGTTCTATATACAGTATATTACATATACTGTGTGTTATATTGTGTTCTATATACAGTATATTACATATACTGTGTGTTATATTGTGTTCTATATACCTTATATTACATATACTGTGTGTTATATTGTGTTCTATATACGTTATATTACATATACTGTGTGTTATATTGTGTTCTATATACCTTATATTACATATATTGTGTGTTATATTGTGTTCTATATACCTTATATTACATATACTGTGTGTTATATTGTGTTCTATATACCTTATATTACATATACTGTGTGTTATATTGTGTTCTATATACAGTATATTACATATATTGTGTGTTATATTGTGTTCTATATACAGTATATTACAGATACTGTGTGTTATATTGTGTTCTATATACCTTATATTACATATACTGTGTGTTATATTGTGTTCTATATACAGTATATTACATATATTGTGTGTTATATTGTGTTCTATATACAGTATATTACATATACTGTGTGTTATATTGTGTTCTATATACCTTATATTACATATACTGTGTGTTATATTGTGTTCTATATACCTTATATTACATATACTGTGTGTTATATTGTGTTCTATATACAGTATATTACATATACTGTGTGTTATATTGTGTTCTATATACAATATATTACATATACTGTGTGTTATATTGTGTTCTATATACAGTATATTACATATACTGTGTGTTATATTGTGTTCTATATACAGTATATTACATATACTGTGTGTTATATTGTGTTCTATATACAGTATATTACATATACTGTGTGTTATATTGTGTTCTATATACAGTATTTTACATATACTGTGTGTTATATTGTGTTCTATATACAGTATATTACATATACTGTGTGTTATATTGTGTTCTATATACAGTATATTACATATAGTGTGTGTTATATTGTGTTCTATATACCTTATATTACATATACTGTGTGTTATATTGTGTTCTATATGTACGTATATTACATATACTGTGTGTTATATTGTGTTCTATATACAGTATATTACATATACTGTGTGTTATATTGTGTTCTATATACCTTATATTACATATATTGTGTGTTATATTGTGTTCTATATACCTTATATTACATATACTGTGTGTTATATTGTGTTCTATATACAGTATATTACATATATTGTGTGTTATATTGTGTTCTATATACAGTATATTACATATACTGTGTGTTATATTGTGTTCTATATACAGTATATTACATATACTGTGTGTTATATTGTGTTCTATATACAGTATATTACATATACTGTGTGTTATATTGTGTTCTATATACAGTATATTACATATATTGTGTGTTATATTGTGTTCTATATACCTTATATTACATATATTGTGTGTTATATTGTGTTCTATATACAGTATATTACATATACTGTGTGTTATATTGTGTTCTATATACAGTATTTTACATATACTGTGTGTTATATTGTGTTCTATATACCTTATATTACATATACTGTGTGTTATATTGTGTTCTATATACAGTATTTTACATATACTGTGTGTTATATTGTGTTCTATATACAGTATATTGTATATAATGTGTGTTATATTGTGTTCTATTTACAGTATATTACATATACTGTGTGTTATATTGTGTTCTATATACAGTATATTACATATACTGTGTGTTATATTGTGTTCTATATACAGTATATTACATATACTGTGTGTTATATTGTGTTCTATCTACAGTATATTACATATATTGTGTGTTATATTGTGTTCTATATACCTTATATTACATATATTGTGTGTTATATTGTGTTCTATATACCTTATATTACATATACTGTGTGTTATATTGTGTTCTATATACCTTATATTACATATACTGTGTGTTATATTGTGTTCTATATACAGTATATTACATATACTGTGTGTTATATTGTGTTCTATATACAGTATATTACATATATTGTGTGTTATATTGTGTTCTATATACCTTATATTACATATATTGTGTGTTATATTGTGTTCTATATACAGTATATTACATATACTGTGTGTTATATTGTGTTCTATATACAGTATTTTACATATACTGTGTGTTATATTGTGTTATATATACAGTATATTACATATACTGTGTGTTATATTGTGTTCTATCTACAGTATATTACATATATTGTGTGTTATATTGTGTTCTATATACCTTATATTACATATACTGTGTGTTATATTGTGTTCTATATACAGTATATTACATATATTGTGTGTTATATTGTGTTCTATATACAGTATATTACATATATTGTGTGTTATATTGTGTTCTATATACAGTATATTACATATACTGTGTGTTATATTGTGTTCTATATACCTTATATTACATATACTGTGTGTTATATTGTGTTCTATATACAGTATATTACATATATTGTGTGTTATATTGTGTTCTATATACAGTATATTACATATATTGTGTGTTATATTGTGTTCTATATACAGTATATTACATATATTGTGTGTTATATTGTGTTCTATATACCTTATATTACATATACTGTGTTATATTGTGTTCTATATACAGTATATTACATATACTGTGTGTTATATTGTGTTCTATATGTACGTATATTACATATACTGTGTGTTATATTGTGTTCTATATACAGTATATTACATATACTGTGTGTTATATTGTGTTCTATATACCTTATATTACATATATTGTGGGTTATATTGTGTTCTATATACCTTATATTACATATACTGTGTGTTATATTGTGTTCTATATGTACGTATATTACATATACTGTGTGTTATATTGTGTTCTATATACAGTATATTACATATACTGTGTGTTACATTGTGTTCTATATACAGTATATTACATATATTGTGTGTTATATTGTGTTCTATATACCTTATATTACATATACTGTGTGTTATATTGTGTTCTATATACCTTATATTACATATACTGTGTGTTATATTGTGTTCTATATACAGTATTTTACATATACTGTGTGTTATATTGTGTTCTATATACAGTATATTACATATACTGTGTGTTATATTGTGTTCTATATACAGTATATTACATATATTGTGTGTTATATTGTGTTCTATATACCTTATATTACATATACTGTGTGTTATATTGTGTTCTATATACAGTATTTTACATATACTGTGTGTTATATTGTGTTCTATATACAGTATATTACATATTGTGTTCTATATACAGTATATTACATATACTGTGTGTTATATTGTGTTCTATATACAGTATATTGCATATAATGTGTGTTATATTGTGTTCTATTTACAGTATATTACATATACTGTGTCTTATATTGTGTTCTATATACAGTATATGACATATACTGTGTGTTATATTGTGTTCTATATACAGTATATTACATATAATGTGTGTTATATTGTGTTCTATATACAGTATATTACATATATTGTGTGTTATATTGTGTTCTATATACCTTATATTACATATACTGTGTGTTATATTGTGTTCTATATACCTTATATTACATATACTGTGTGTTATATTGTATTCTATATACAGTATATTACATATACTGTGTGTTATATTGTGTTCTATATACAGTATATTACATATATTGTGTGTTATATTGTGTTCTATATACCTTATATTACATATATTGTGTGTTATATTGTGTTCTATATACAGTATATTACATATACTGTGTGTTATATTGTGTTCTATATACAGTATATTACATATACTGTGTGTTATATTGTGTTCTATATACCTTATATTACATATATTGTGTGTTATATTGTGTTCTATATACCTTATATTACATATACTGTGTGTTATATTGTGTTCTATATACAGTATATTACATATATTGTGTGTTATATTGTGTTCTATATACAGTATATTACATATACTGTGTGTTATATTGTGTTCTATATACAGTATATTACATATACTGTGTGTTATATTGTGTTCTATATACAGTATATTACATATACTGTGTGTTATATTGTGTTCTATATACAGTATATTACATATATTGTGTGTTATATTGTGTTCTATATACCTTATATTACATATATTGTGTGTTATATTGTGTTCTATATACAGTATATTACATATACTGTGTGTTATATTGTGTTCTATATACAGTATTTTACATATACTGTGTGTTATATTGTGTTCTATATACCTTATATTACATATACTGTGTGTTATATTGTGTTCTATATACAGTATTTTACATATACTGTGTGTTATATTGTGTTCTATATACAGTATATTGTATATAATGTGTGTTATATTGTGTTCTATTTACAGTATATTACATATACTGTGTGTTATATTGTGTTCTATATACAGTATATTACATATACTGTGTGTTATATTGTGTTCTATATACAGTATATTACATATACTGTGTGTTATATTGTGTTCTATATACAGTATATTACATATATTGTGTGTTATATTGTGTTCTATATACCTTATATTACATATATTGTGTGTTATATTGTGTTCTATATACCTTATATTACATATACTGTGTGTTATATTGTGTTCTATATACCTTATATTACATATACTGTGTGTTATATTGTGTTCTATATACAGTATATTACATATACTGTGTGTTATATTGTGTTCTATATACAGTATATTACATATATTGTGTGTTATATTGTGTTCTATATACCTTATATTACATATATTGTGTGTTATATTGTGTTCTATATACAGTATATTACATATACTGTGTGTTATATTGTGTTCTATATACAGTATTTTACATATACTGTGTGTTATATTGTGTTATATATACAGTATATTACATATACTGTGTGTTATATTGTGTTCTATCTACAGTATATTACATATATTGTGTGTTATATTGTGTTCTATATACCTTATATTACATATACTGTGTGTTATATTGTGTTCTATATACAGTATATTACATATATTGTGTGTTATATTGTGTTCTATATACAGTATATTACATATATTGTGTGTTATATTGTGTTCTATATACAGTATATTACATATACTGTGTGTTATATTGTGTTCTATATACCTTATATTACATATACTGTGTGTTATATTGTGTTCTATATACAGTATATTACATATATTGTGTGTTATATTGTGTTCTATATACAGTATATTACATATATTGTGTGTTATATTGTGTTCTATATACAGTATATTACATATATTGTGTGTTATATTGTGTTCTATATACCTTATATTACATATACTGTGTTATATTGTGTTCTATATACAGTATATTACATATACTGTGTGTTATATTGTGTTCTATATGTACGTATATTACATATACTGTGTGTTATATTGTGTTCTATATACAGTATATTACATATACTGTGTGTTATATTGTGTTCTATATACCTTATATTACATATATTGTGGGTTATATTGTGTTCTATATACCTTATATTACATATACTGTGTGTTATATTGTGTTCTATATGTACGTATATTACATATACTGTGTGTTATATTGTGTTCTATATACAGTATATTACATATACTGTGTGTTACATTGTGTTCTATATACAGTATATTACATATATTGTGTGTTATATTGTGTTCTATATACCTTATATTACATATACTGTGTGTTATATTGTGTTCTATATACCTTATATTACATATACTGTGTGTTATATTGTGTTCTATATACAGTATTTTACATATACTGTGTGTTATATTGTGTTCTATATACAGTATATTACATATACTGTGTGTTATATTGTGTTCTATATACAGTATATTACATATATTGTGTGTTATATTGTGTTCTATATACCTTATATTACATATACTGTGTGTTATATTGTGTTCTATATACAGTATTTTACATATACTGTGTGTTATATTGTGTTCTATATACAGTATATTACATATTGTGTTCTATATACAGTATATTACATATACTGTGTGTTATATTGTGTTCTATATACAGTATATTGCATATAATGTGTGTTATATTGTGTTCTATTTACAGTATATTACATATACTGTGTCTTATATTGTGTTCTATATACAGTATATGACATATACTGTGTGTTATATTGTGTTCTATATACAGTATATTACATATAATGTGTGTTATATTGTGTTCTATATACAGTATATTACATATATTGTGTGTTATATTGTGTTCTATATACCTTATATTACATATACTGTGTGTTATATTGTGTTCTATATACCTTATATTACATATACTGTGTGTTATATTGTATTCTATATACAGTATATTACATATACTGTGTGTTATATTGTGTTCTATATACAGTATATTACATATATTGTGTGTTATATTGTGTTCTATATACCTTATATTACATATATTGTGTGTTATATTGTGTTCTATATACAGTATATTACATATACTGTGTGTTATATTGTGTTCTATATACAGTATATTACATATACTGTGTGTTATAATGTGTTCTATATACAGTATATTACATATACTGTGTGTTATATTGTGTTCTATATACAGTATATTACATATATTGTGTGTTATATTGTGTTCTATATACCTTATATTACATATACTGTGTGTTATATTGTGTTCTATATACCTTATATTACATATACTGTGTGTTATATTGTGTTCTATATACAGTATTTTACATATACTGTGTGTTATATTGTGTTCTATATACAGTATATTACATATACTGTGTGTTATATTGTGTTCTATATACAGTATATTACATATATTGTGTGTTATATTGTGTTCTATATACCTTATATTACATATACTGTGTGTTATATTGTGTTCTATATACAGTATTTTACATATACTGTGTGTTATATTGTGTTCTATATACAGTATTTTACATATACTGTGTGTTATATTGTGTTCTATATACAGTATATTGCATATAATGTGTGTTATATTGTGTTCTATTTACAGTATATTACATATACTGTGTGTTATATTGTGTTCTATATACAGTATATTACATATACTGTGTGTTATATTGTGTTCTATATACAGTATATTACATATACTGTGTGTTATATTGTGTTCTATATACAGTATATTACATATATTGTGTGTTATATTGTGTTCTATATACCTTATATTACATATACTGTGTGTTATATTGTGTTCTATATACAGTATTTTACATATACTGTGTGTTATATTGTGTTCTATATACAGTATATTACATATTGTGTTCTATATACAGTATATTACATATACTGTGTGTTATATTGTGTTCTATATACAGTATATTGCATATAATGTGTGTTATATTGTGTTCTATTTACAGTATATTACATATACTGTGTCTTATATTGTGTTCTATATACAGTATATTACATATACTGTGTGTTATATTGTGTTCTATATACAGTATATTACATATACTGTGTCTTATATTGTGTTCTATATACAGTATATTACATATATTGTGTGTTATATTGTGTTCTATATACCTTATATTACATATACTGTGTGTTATATTGTGTTCTATATACCTTATATTACATATACTGTGTGTTATATTGTATTCTATATACAGTATATTACATATACTGTGTGTTATATTGTGTTCTATATACAGTATATTACATATACTGTGTGTTATATTGTGTTCTATATACAGTATATTACATATACTGTGTGTTATATTGTGTTCTATATACAGTATATTACATATATTGTGTGTTATATTGTGTTCTATATACCTTATATTACATATACTGTGTGTTATATTGTGTTCTATATACCTTATATTACATATACTGTGTGTTATATTGTGTTCTATATACAGTATTTTACATATACTGTGTGTTATATTGTGTTCTATATACAGTATATTACATATACTGTGTGTTATATTGTGTTCTATATACAGTATATTACATATACTGTGTGTTATATTGTGTTCTATATACAGTATATTACATATATTGTGTGTTATATTGTGTTCTATATACCTTATATTACATATACTGTGTGTTATATTGTGTTCTATATACCTTATATTACATATACTGTGTGTTATATTGTGTTCTATATACAGTATTTTACATATACTGTGTGTTATATTGTGTTCTATATACAGTATATTACATATACTGTGTGTTATATTGTGTTCTATATACAGTATATTACATATATTGTGTGTTATATTGTGTTCTATATACCTTATATTACATATACTGTGTGTTATATTGTGTTCTATATACAGTATTTTACATATACTGTGTGTTATATTGTGTTCTATATACAGTATTTTACATATACTGTGTGTTATATTGTGTTCTATATACAGTATATTGCATATAATGTGTGTTATATTGTGTTCTATTTACAGTATATTACATATACTGTGTGTTATATTGTGTTCTATATACAGTATATTACATATACTGTGTGTTATATTGTGTTCTATATACAGTATATTACATATACTGTGTGTTATATTGTGTTCTATATACAGTATATTACATATATTGTGTGTTATATTGTGTTCTATATACAGTATTTTACATATACTGTGTGTTATATTGTGTTCTATATACAGTATATTGCATATAATGTGTGTTATATTGTGTTCTATTTACAGTATATTACATATACTGTGTGTTATATTGTGTTCTATATACAGTATATTACATATACTGTGTGTTATATTGTGTTCTATATACAGTATATTACATATACTGTGTGTTATATTGTGTTCTATATACAGTATATTACATATACTGTGTGTTATATTGTGTTCTATATACAGTATATTACATATATTGTGTGTTATATTGTGTTCTATATACAGTATTTTACATATACTGTGTGTTATATTGTGTTCTATATACAGTATATTGCATATAATGTGTGTTATATTGTGTTCTATTTACAGTATATTACATATACTGTGTGTTATATTGTGTTCTATATACAGTATATTACATATACTGTGTGTTATATTGTGTTCTATATACAGTATATTACATATATTGGGTGTTATATTGTGTTCTATATACCTTATATTACATATACTGCGTGTTATATTGTGTTCTATATACCTTATATTACATATACTGTGTGTTATATTGTGTTCTATATACCTTATATTACATATATTGTGGGTTATATTGTGTTCTATATACCTTATATTACATATACTGTGTGTTATATTGTGTTCTATATACAGTATTTTACATATACTGTGTGTTATATTGTGTTCTATATACAGTATATTACATATACTGTGTGTTATATTGTGTTCTATATACAGTATATTACATATATTGTGTGTTATATTGTGTTCTATATACCTTATATTACATATACTGTGTGTTATATTGTGTTCTATATACAGTATTTTACATATACTGTGTGTTATATTGTGTTCTATATACAGTATGTAACGGACCGTTTCAGCATAAAAGGGAATAAAATCCGTTTAGGCGATAATCCCCTTTCCAGATGCACAGGCAGCTACTGCAAACACCATTCTCCCGACTGGAACCACACGAACACTGGGACAGCTGAACAAGAAAAGCAGACATCGGCTTACACTCCTGGCAGTCAGCAAACAATCCCATTCCCCCAAAGAACGAGACGACACATCGCTTTGAGGGTTAAGCAAGACTCTAGACTGGGACACCCAGTCTGGCTTTTATTTCCAACTCACACATACAGGCCACACCCAGGGGGAGGCATAAAAGAACCAATGACATAGATGTTACCTCCCACACATCCCCTCCCCTTAGTGTGACACATAATCCCATTATGCATACAGAGTAAAATATACTTTTACACAACTTTCATAACTTTAAAACCATACATCACATTCACATAAAAATACATATCCACAATCAATCCATTCGGGGGAACAACATATTAAAAAATGGCATGAATCCGACCAGGGGTTTAAAAGTTACTAAAAGTATCTTTTGGGCCCTGGCTTGCAGCATGGCACAATCTGGCCCAAACAGAAGTAAAACATCCCCCACAATGCATCCCGGCTTCCTCCCTTCTGCCCTGGAGATAATTGGAGAAGTAATCCAATTATCTAGGACTAGAGTCAGACTCCATTAACCACATGGTTGCAAAAAGACAGTAAAAGACATAAAATTACATACTGATACATTTAACACATAAAACACACATTTCTACATATCCCCAGTTTAACTGAACACATAAATACCTACATAATATTTAAGACAGTATTACTGTGATATGTTACAAAGTCTTAAAGGGACATTAGTCCCAAAAGTCCCAATATGTCCATCGCTGATTTTAAAGGGCCAGTAGCAGCAATATAAATTATTACATGCCCAAATATAGTGTTTATAGAGCAATATGTCCATGGGCCGTAGTCGCAGGGCAGGAGGCTAGCAGCCAGGCCTCTCCAGTTCACAGTGGCGAAGCTGGTTTCGCTACATTTCTCCCCTTTGCCAATTAGACTAACAGGGTACCTGACTTTCTGCCGGTCAGTGCCCTGGTTAGTCCAGCAACCCACCCACGAAACAGAAATAACAGAGCAGCCCACCCACACTAACCGGTTACTACATCTGGGTGAGGAAGGATTTTGTCCAAGTTCTGGTGTTTCACCACTGCTGGGTGGGAGACGGGTAGGCTGCCTTGGTGGGTTGCTGAGGGGGCAGAGACCAGCGGTACTCTGTCCTGTTGCCAGCACTACCACGGGAGTAGTCTGGTGGGCGCCTGGTTGCTGGAGACTGGCTGTCTCCCCTTTAGGTGCACCGCTCGACTGCCGGAGGGGGAGACCGACTGTTTCCCCTTTGGATCCATCACACTGAGGCTGGGGAACAGGACCGACCGTCCCTATCCCTTGTGCTGTAAGTGCAGAGACTACGGTCCCATCTGCACAGTTGTGGGGCTTAACATCTCCCCTTGGTGGGTTAGGTTGCCGTGGGAGAGAGGGTGTAACAAGTTCCTCTCTCTGGATGGCAAACTGCCGCTGGGGAGAAAGGATGGCACCTTCTGCTCCCTGGGGTACACACTGCCGCTGGGGAGGAAGGATTGCACCTTCTGCTCCCTGAGGTACACACTGCCGCTGGGGAGGGAGGACGCTGCTCTCCTCTCCCTTCACCTCACACTGCCTTCCTGGCACATCACTTTGTTGCTGGGGGGCAGGAACAACAACCTCTGCCCCCTGTAACTCAGCCTGCCGCTGGGGAGGATGGACGACACCATCAGCTCCCGGAGACACACACTGCCGCTGGGGAGGAAGGACTGCACCTTCTGCTCCCTGGGGCACACACTGCCGCTGGGGAGGGAGGACGCTGCTCTCCTCTCCCTTCCCTTCACACTGCCTTCTTGGCATATCACTTTGCTGCTGGGGGGCAGGAACAACAACCTCTGCCCCCTGTAACTCAGCCTGTCGCTGGGGAGGATGGACGACACCATCAGCTCCCGGAGACACACACTGCCGCTGGGGAGGGAGGACGCTGCTCTCCTCTCCCTTTACTTCACACTGCCTTCCTGGCATATCACTTTTCTGCTGGGGGGCAGGAACAACAACCTCTGCCCCCTGTAACTCAGCCTGCCGCTGGGGAGGAAGGACGACACCTTCATCTCCCTGGGACACACACTGCCGCTGGGGAGGAAGGACGGCACCTTCAGCTCCCTGAGATACAATCTGCCGCTGGGGAGGAAGGACGACACCTTTAGCTCCCTGGGACTTACTCTGCCGCTGGGGAGGATGGACGACACCATCAGCTCCCTGGGTTACACACTGCCGCTGGGGATCTGGGCCGACTGCCCAGCATCCCTGTAGGGCCGGTAGAGAGACCTCGGTCCCATCTCCACCTGCCTGTTGTGGTTCCTCACAGGACCAATCTATGAGGACCCCTACTTCGGGTTCTTCCTGCCGCCTCGGGGGGGGGCGGCTAACCTCCTCGGATGCAGCCTCTACTCTGCTGCTGTACCACTCTTCCTGCTCATCATACTCTCCGTCCATCTTTGAGTTTTGCTCAGCCATGACCTGGTTCCAGATCCCCTGGAATATGTCCATGGATATATAACCCCCATACTGGGCCACTTGCTGCCTCACCTTGGCCATAAAATCATCTTCAGCGTCAGAGCCTTCCATACTTGTCTGCTCCAAGTCGCTGGATACCTCTGCTGCCAGGGGCGCTGCACGAGTGCTAACGTTGCCCTCAATTTGTAACTCCAAGGAATTGCTGTTCTGTAGCTGTCCTTCTGGCTGTGGGAACAATCCCGCAGCTTGTTGGTTCCTCTGCGTCGTTCGCAGCATGAGGTACGCCTGTACATCGTTGTAGACCCGGTCTGCCATCTGCTCCGCTCGGGCTGGTGAGAATAGAGCCATCCTGCTCCTATATTCCCTGGCAAACTCGGATTCCTCCTCCTCCCTCGGAGGTGCTGCAGCAGCTGCGACTCTGTCTCCTTCCATTTTCCTGATTTCCTTTGTAGATAGGGTCGCTGTACGGATACTAGCGTTGCCCTCAATTTGTAATCCAGAAATGGTGTTGTCTGTAGCTGTCCCTCTGGTTGTAGGAATGATCCCACCGCTGCCACCAATTGTAACGGACCGTTTCAGCATAAAAGGGAATAAAATCCGTTTAGGCGATAATCCCCTTTCCAGATGCACAGGCAGCTACTGCAAACACCATTCTCCCGACTGGAACCACACGAACACTGGGACAGCTGAACAAGAAAAGCAGACATCGGCTTACACTCCTGGCAGTCAGCAAACAATCCCATTCCCCCAAAGAACGAGACGACACATCGCTTTGAGGGTTAAGCAAGACTCTAGACTGGGACACCCAGTCTGGCTTTTATTTCCAACTCACACATACAGGCCACACCCAGGGGGAGGCATAAAAGAACCAATGACATAGATGTTACCTCCCACACATCCCCTCCCCTTAGTGTGACACATAATCCCATTATGCATACAGAGTAAAATATACTTTTACACAACTTTCATAACTTTAAAACCATACATCACATTCACATAAAAATACATATCCACAATCAATCCATTCGGGGGAACAACATATTAAAAAATGGCATGAATCCGACCAGGGGTTTAAAAGTTACTAAAAGTATCTTTTGGGCCCTGGCTTGCAGCATGGCACAATCTGGCCCAAACAGAAGTAAAACATCCCCCACAATGCATCCCGGCTTCCTCCCTTCTGCCCTGGAGATAATTGGAGAAGTAATCCAATTATCTAGGACTAGAGTCAGACTCCATTAACCACATGGTTGCAAAAAGACAGTAAAAGACATAAAATTACATACTGATACATTTAACACATAAAACACACATTTCTACATATCCCCAGTTTAACTGAACACATAAATACCTACATAATATTTAAGACAGTATTACTGTGATATGTTACAAAGTCTTAAAGGGACATTAGTCCCAAAAGTCCCAATATGTCCATCGCTGATTTTAAAGGGCCAGTAGCAGCAATATAAATTATTACATGCCCAAATATAGTGTTTATAGAGCAATATGTCCATGGGCCGTAGTCGCAGGGCAGGAGGCTAGCAGCCAGGCCTCTCCAGTTCACAGTGGCGAAGCTGGTTTCGCTACATTTCTCCCCTTTGCCAATTAGACTAACAGGGTACCTGACTTTCTGCCGGTCAGTGCCCTGGTTAGTCCAGCAACCCACCCACGAAACAGAAATAACAGAGCAGCCCACCCACACTAACCGGTTACTACATCTGGGTGAGGAAGGATTTTGTCCAAGTTCTGGTGTTTCACCACTGCTGGGTGGGAGACGGGTAGGCTGCCTTGGTGGGTTGCTGAGGGGGCAGAGACCAGCGGTACTCTGTCCTGTTGCCAGCACTACCACGGGAGTAGTCTGGTGGGCGCCTGGTTGCTGGAGACTGGCTGTCTCCCCTTTAGGTGCACCGCTCGACTGCCGGAGGGGGAGACCGACTGTTTCCCCTTTGGATCCATCACACTGAGGCTGGGGAACAGGACCGACCGTCCCTATCCCTTGTGCTGTAAGTGCAGAGACTACGGTCCCATCTGCACAGTTGTGGGGCTTAACATCTCCCCTTGGTGGGTTAGGTTGCCGTGGGAGAGAGGGTGTAACAAGTTCCTCTCTCTGGATGGCAAACTGCCGCTGGGGAGAAAGGATGGCACCTTCTGCTCCCTGGGGTACACACTGCCGCTGGGGAGGAAGGATTGCACCTTCTGCTCCCTGAGGTACACACTGCCGCTGGGGAGGGAGGACGCTGCTCTCCTCTCCCTTCACCTCACACTGCCTTCCTGGCACATCACTTTGTTGCTGGGGGGCAGGAACAACAACCTCTGCCCCCTGTAACTCAGCCTGCCGCTGGGGAGGATGGACGACACCATCAGCTCCCGGAGACACACACTGCCGCTGGGGAGGAAGGACTGCACCTTCTGCTCCCTGGGGCACACACTGCCGCTGGGGAGGGAGGACGCTGCTCTCCTCTCCCTTCCCTTCACACTGCCTTCTTGGCATATCACTTTGCTGCTGGGGGGCAGGAACAACAACCTCTGCCCCCTGTAACTCAGCCTGTCGCTGGGGAGGATGGACGACACCATCAGCTCCCGGAGACACACACTGCCGCTGGGGAGGGAGGACGCTGCTCTCCTCTCCCTTTACTTCACACTGCCTTCCTGGCATATCACTTTTCTGCTGGGGGGCAGGAACAACAACCTCTGCCCCCTGTAACTCAGCCTGCCGCTGGGGAGGAAGGACGACACCTTCATCTCCCTGGGACACACACTGCCGCTGGGGAGGAAGGACGGCACCTTCAGCTCCCTGAGATACAATCTGCCGCTGGGGAGGAAGGACGACACCTTTAGCTCCCTGGGACTTACTCTGCCGCTGGGGAGGATGGACGACACCATCAGCTCCCTGGGTTACACACTGCCGCTGGGGATCTGGGCCGACTGCCCAGCATCCCTGTAGGGCCGGTAGAGAGACCTCGGTCCCATCTCCACCTGCCTGTTGTGGTTCCTCACAGGACCAATCTATGAGGACCCCTACTTCGGGTTCTTCCTGCCGCCTCGGGGGGGGGCGGCTAACCTCCTCGGATGCAGCCTCTACTCTGCTGCTGTACCACTCTTCCTGCTCATCATACTCTCCGTCCATCTTTGAGTTTTGCTCAGCCATGACCTGGTTCCAGATCCCCTGGAATATGTCCATGGATATATAACCCCCATACTGGGCCACTTGCTGCCTCACCTTGGCCATAAAATCATCTTCAGCGTCAGAGCCTTCCATACTTGTCTGCTCCAAGTCGCTGGATACCTCTGCTGCCAGGGGCGCTGCACGAGTGCTAACGTTGCCCTCAATTTGTAACTCCAAGGAATTGCTGTTCTGTAGCTGTCCTTCTGGCTGTGGGAACAATCCCGCAGCTTGTTGGTTCCTCTGCGTCGTTCGCAGCATGAGGTACGCCTGTACATCGTTGTAGACCCGGTCTGCCATCTGCTCCGCTCGGGCTGGTGAGAATAGAGCCATCCTGCTCCTATATTCCCTGGCAAACTCGGATTCCTCCTCCTCCCTCGGAGGTGCTGCAGCAGCTGCGACTCTGTCTCCTTCCATTTTCCTGATTTCCTTTGTAGATAGGGTCGCTGTACGGATACTAGCGTTGCCCTCAATTTGTAATCCAGAAATGGTGTTGTCTGTAGCTGTCCCTCTGGTTGTAGGAATGATCCCACCGCTGCCACCAATTGTAACGGACCGTTTCAGCATAAAAGGGAATAAAATCCGTTTAGGCGATAATCCCCTTTCCAGATGCACAGGCAGCTACTGCAAACACCATTCTCCCGACTGGAACCACACGAACACTGGGACAGCTGAACAAGAAAAGCAGACATCGGCTTACACTCCTGGCAGTCAGCAAACAATCCCATTCCCCCAAAGAACGAGACGACACATCGCTTTGAGGGTTAAGCAAGACTCTAGACTGGGACACCCAGTCTGGCTTTTATTTCCAACTCACACATACAGGCCACACCCAGGGGGAGGCATAAAAGAACCAATGACATAGATGTTACCTCCCACACATCCCCTCCCCTTAGTGTGACACATAATCCCATTATGCATACAGAGTAAAATATACTTTTACACAACTTTCATAACTTTAAAACCATACATCACATTCACATAAAAATACATATCCACAATCAATCCATTCAGGGGAACAACATATTAAAAAATGGCATGAATCCGACCAGGGGTTTAAAAGTTACTAAAAGTATCTTTTGGGCCCTAGCTTGCAGCATGGCACAATCTGGCCCAAACAGAAGTAAAACATCCCCCACAATGCATCCCGGCTTCCTCCCTTCTGCCCTGGAGATAATTGGAGAAGTAATCCAATTATCTAGGACTAGAGTCAGACTCCATTAACCACATGGTTGCAAAAAGACAGTAAAAGACATAAAATTACATACTGATACATTTAACACATAAAACACACATTTCTACATATCCCCAGTTTAACTGAACACATAAATACCTACATAATATTTAAGACAGTAATACTGTGATATGTTACAAAGTCTTAAAGGGACATTAGTCCCAAAAGTCCCAATATGTCCATCGCTGATTTTAAAGGGCCAGTAGCAGCAATATAAATTATTACATGCCCAAATATAGTGTTTATAGAGCAATATGTCCATGGGCCGTAGTCGCAGGGCAGGAGGCTAGCAGCCAGGCCTCTCCAGTTCACAGTGGCGAAGCTGGTTTCGCCACACAGTATATTACATATTGTGTTCTATATACAGTATATTACATATACTGTGTGTTATATTGTGTTCTATATACAGTATATTGCATATAATGTGTGTTATATTGTGTTCTATTTACAGTATATTACATATACTGTGTGTTATATTGTGTTCTATATACAGTATATTACATATACTGTGTGTTATATTGTGTTCTATATACAGTATATTACATATACTGTGTGTTATATTGTGTTCTATATACAGTATATTACATATATTGTGTGTTATATTGTGTTCTATATACCTTATATTACATATACTGTGTGTTATATTGTGTTCTATATACCTTATATTACATATACTGTGTGTTATATTGTATTCTACATACAGTATATTACATATACTGTGTGTTATATTGTGTTCTATATACAGTATATTACATATATTGTGTGTTATATTGTGTTCTATATACAGTATATTACATATACTGTGTGTTATATTGTGTTCTATATACAGTATATTACATATATTGTGTGTTATATTGTGTTCTATATACCTTATATTACATATACTGTGTGTTATATTGTGTTCTATATACCTTATATTACATATAATGTGTGTTATATTGTGTTCTATATACAGTATTTTACATATACTGTGTGTTATATTGTGTTCTATATACAGTATATTACATATACTGTGTGTTATATTGTGTTCTGTATACAGTATATTACATATATTGTGTGTTATATTGTGTTCTATATACCTTATATTACATATACTGTGTGTTATATTGTGTTCTATATACAGTATTTTACATATACTGTGTGTTATATTGTGTTCTATATACAGTATTTTACATATACTGTGTGTTATATTGTGTTCTATATACAGTATATTGCATATACTGTGTGTTATATTGTGTTCTATTTACAGTATATTACATATACTGTGTGTTATATTGTGTTCTATATACAGTATATTACATATACTGTGTGTTATATTGTGTTCTATATACAGTATATTACATATACTGTGTGTTATATTGTGTTCTATATACAGTATATTACATATACTGTGTGTTATATTGTGTTCTATATACAGTATTTTACATATACTGTGTGTTATATTGTGTTCTATATACAGTATATTGCATATAATGTGTGTTATATTGTGTTCTATTTACAGTATATTACATATACTGTGTGTTATATTGTGTTCTATATACAGTATATTACATATACTGTGTGTTATATTGTGTTCTATATACAGTATATTACATATACTGTGTGTTATATTGTGTTCTATATACAGTATATTACATATATTGGGTGTTATATTGTGTTCTATATACCTTATATTACATATACTGTGTGTTATATTGTGTTCTATATACCTTATATTACATATACTGTGTGTTATATTGTATTCTATATACAGTATATTACATATACTGTGTGTTATATTGTGTTCTATATACAGTATATTACATATATTGTGTGTTATATTGTGTTCTATATACCTTATATTACATATATTGTGTGTTATATTGTGTTCTATATACAGTATTTTACATATAATGTGTGTTATATTGTGTTCTATATACAGTATATTACATATACTGTGTGTTATATTGTGTTCTATATACAGTATATTACATATATTGTGTGTTATATTGTGTTCTATATACCTTATATTACATATACTGTGTGTTATATTGTGTTCTATATACAGTATATTACATATATTGTGTGTTATATTGTGTTCTATATACAGTAATTACATATATTGTGTGTTATATTGTGTTCTATATACAGTATATTACATATACTGTGTGTTATATTGTGTTCTATATACCTTATATTACATATATTGTGCGTTATATTGTGTTCTATATACAGTATATTACATATAGTGTGTGTTATATTGTGTTCTATATACAGTATATTACATATATTGTGTGTTATATTGTGTTCTATATACAGTATATTACATATACTGTGTGTTATATTGTGTTCTATATACCTTATATTACATATATTGTGTGTTATATTGTGTTCTATATACAGTATATTACATATATTGTGTGTTATATTGTGTTCTATATACCTTATATTACATATACTGTGTTATATTGTGTTCTATATACAGTATATTACATATACTGTGTGTTATATTGTGTTCTATATACAGTATATTAAATATACTGTGTGTTATATTGTGTTCTATATACCTTATATTACATATATTGTGTGTTATATTGTGTTCTATATACCTTATATTACATATACTGTGTGTTATATTGTGTTCTATATGTACGTATATTACATATACTGTGTGTTATATTGTGTTCTATATACAGTATATTACATATATTGTGTGTTATATTGTGTTCTATATACCTTATATTACATATATTGTGTGTTATATTGTGTTCTATATACAGTATATTACATATACTGTGTGTTATATTGTGTTCTATATACAGCATTTTACATATACTGTGTGTTATATTGTGTTCTATATACAGTATATTACATATACTGTGTGTTATATTGTGTTCTATATACAGTATATTACATATATTGTGTGTTATATTGTGTTCTATATACCTTATATTACATATACTGTGTGTTATATTGTGTTCTATATACCTTATATTACATATAATGTGTGTTATATTGTGTTCTATATACAGTATTTTACATATACTGTGTGTTATATTGTGTTCTATATACAGTATATTACATATATTGTGTGTTATATTGTGTTCTATATACCTTATATTACATATACTGTGTGTTATATTGTGTTCTATATACAGTATTTTACATATACTGTGTGTTATATTGTGTTCTATATACAGTATATTACATATTGTGTTCTATATACAGTATATTACATATACTGTGTGTTATATTGTGTTCTATATACAGTAGATTGCATATAATGTGTGTTATATTGTGTTCTATTTACAGTATATTACATATACTGTGTGTTATATTGTGTTCTATATACAGTATTTTACATATACTGTGTGTTATATTGTGTTCTATATACAGTATTTTACATATACTGTGTGTTATATTGTGTTCTATATACAGTATATTGCATATAATGTGTGTTATATTGTGTTCTATTTACAGTATATTACATATACTGTGTGTTATATTGTGTTCTATATACAGTATATTACATATACTGTGTGTTATATTGTGTTCTATATACAGTATATTACATATACTGTGTGTTATATTGTGTTCTATATACAGTATATTACATATACTGTGTGTTATATTGTGTTCTATATACAGTATTTTACATATACTGTGTGTTATATTGTGTTCTATATACAGTATATTGCATATAATGTGTGTTATATTGTGTTCTATTTACAGTATATTACATATACTGTGTGTTATATTGTGTTCTATATACAGTATATTACATATACTGTGTGTTATATTGTGTTCTATATACAGTATATTACATATACTGTGTTTTATATTGTGTTCTATATACAGTATATTACATATATTGGGTGTTATATTGTGTTCTATATACCTTATATTACATATACTGTGTGTTATATTGTGTTCTATATACCTTATATTACATATACTGTGTGTTATATTGTATTCTATATACAGTATATTACATATACTGTGTGTTATATTGTGTTCTATATACAGTATATTACATATATTGTGTGTTATATTGTGTTCTATATACCTTATATTACATATATTGTGTGTTATATTGTGTTCTATATACAGTATTTTACATATAATGTGTGTTATATTGTGTTCTATATACAGTATATTACATATACTGTGTGTTATATTGTGTTCTATATACAGTATATTACATATATTGTGTGTTATATTGTGTTCTATATACCTTATATTACATATACTGTGTGTTATATTGTGTTCTATATACAGTATATTACATATATTGTGTGTTATATTGTGTTCTATATACAGTAATTACATATATTGTGTGTTATATTGTGTTCTATATACAGTATATTACATATACTGTGTGTTATATTGTGTTCTATATACCTTATATTACATATATTGTGCGTTATATTGTGTTCTATATACAGTATATTACATATATTGTGTGTTATATTGTGTTCTATATACAGTATATTACATATATTGTGTGTTATATTGTGTTCTATATACAGTATATTACATATACTGTGTGTTATATTGTGTTCTATATACCTTATATTACATATATTGTGTGTTATATTGTGTTCTATATACAGTATATTACATATACTGTGTTATATTGTGTTCTATATACAGTATATTACATATACTGTGTGTTATATTGTGTTCTATATACAGTATATTAAATATACTGTGTGTTATATTGTGTTCTATATACCTTATATTACATATATTGTGTGTTATATTGTGTTCTATATACCTTATATTACATATACTGTGTGTTATATTGTGTTCTATATGTACGTATATTACATATACTGTGTGTTATATTGTGTTCTATATACAGTATATTACATATATTGTGTGTTATATTGTGTTCTATATACCTTATATTACATATATTGTGTGTTATATTGTGTTCTATATACAGTATATTACATATACTGTGTGTTATATTGTGTTCTATATACAGCATTTTACATATACTGTGTGTTATATTGTGTTCTATATACAGTATATTACATATACTGTGTGTTATATTGTGTTCTATATACAGTATATTACATATATTGTGTGTTATATTGTGTTCTATATACCTTATATTACATATACTGTGTGTTATATTGTGTTCTATATACATTATATTACATATAATGTGTGTTATATTGTGTTCTATATACAGTATTTTACATATACTGTGTGTTATATTGTGTTCTATATACAGTATATTACATATATTGTGTGTTATATTGTGTTCTATATACCTTATATTACATATACTGTGTGTTATATTGTGTTCTATATACAGTATTTTACATATACTGTGTGTTATATTGTGTTCTATATACAGTATATTACATATTGTGTTCTATATACAGTATATTACATATACTGTGTGTTATATTGTGTTCTATATACAGTAGATTGCATATAATGTGTGTTATATTGTGTTCTATTTACAGTATATTACATTTACTGTGTGTTATATTGTGTTCTATATACAGTATATTACATATACTGTGTGTTATATTGTGTTCTATATACAGTATATTACATATACTGTGTGTTATATTGTGTTCTATATACAGTATATTACATATATTGTGTGTTATATTGTGTTCTATATACCTTATATTACATATATTGTGCGTTATATTGTGTTCTATATACAGTATATTACATATACTGTGTGTTATATTGTGTTCTATATACAGTATATTACATATATTGTGTGTTATATTGTGTTCTATATACCTTATATTACATATATTGTGCGTTATATTGTGTTCTATATACAGTATATTACATATACTGTGTGTTATATTGTGTTCTATATACAGTATATTACATATACTGTGTGTTATATTGTGTTCTATATACAGTATATTACATATATTGTGTGTTATATTGTGTTCTATATACCTTATATTACATATACTGTGTGTTATATTGTGTTCTATATACAGTATATTACATATACTGTGTGTTATATTGTGTTCTATATACAGTATATTACATATATTGTATGTTATATTGTGTTCTATATACCTTATATTACATATATTGTGCGTTATATTGTGTTCTATATACAGTATATTACATATACTGTGTGTTATATTGTGTTCTATATACAGTATTTTACATATACTGTGTGTTATATTGTGTTCTATATACAGTATATTACATATACTGTGTGTTATATTGTGTTCTATATACAGTATATTACATATATTGTGTGTTATATTGTGTTCTATATACCTTATATTACATATACTGTGTGTTATATTGTGTTCTATATACCTTATATTACATATACTGTGTGTTATATTGTGTTCTATATACAGTATTTTACATATACTGTGTGTTATATTGTGTTCTATATACAGTATATTACATATACTGTGTGTTATATTGTGTTCTATATACAGTATATTACATATATTGTGTGTTATATTGTGTTCTATATACCTTATATTACATATACTGTGTGTTATATTGTGTTCTCTATACAGTATTTTACATATACTGTGTGTTATATTGTGTTCTCTATACAGTATTTTACATATACTGTGTGTTATATTGTGTTCTATATACAGTATATTGCATATAATGTGTGGTATATTGTGTTCTATTTACAGTATATTACATATACTGTGTGTTATATTGTGTTCTATATACAGTATATTACATATACTGTGTGTTATATTGTGTTCTATATACAGTATATTACATATACTGTGTGTTATATTGTGTTCTATATACAGTATATTACATATATTGTGTGTTATATTGTGTTCTATATCGCCTCCCATCGCGCTACTGGGGCCTCGGGGACGTGCTGAGCGGCGGGCGGCTGCCCGGGACGGCGGCGGTCCGGCTCCCAGGTCGGAGGGGGCCGCACCAGGAGCGGGGGTTGCGGCATCGGTCGGGCCCCCTGGAGTGATGGACGGCGTGGGGTCACGGCACAGGAGGGCGCCCACTCGATCTGCAGACGCAGCTGGCGGGGCCGGAGCCGTGAGGCCAACTGGGAGGCCTCTGGACGGACAGGCAAG
Source organism: Pelobates fuscus (assembly GCF_036172605.1). NCBI lineage: Eukaryota > Metazoa > Chordata > Amphibia > Anura > Pelobatidae > Pelobates > Pelobates fuscus. Next base: position 12,615,102 of record NC_086317.1, on the reverse strand, counting down.
TGCAGGGGTCCCCGCAAGGGGCCCTCTTGGCGTGCAAGGGGAGCGAGTTGCCTGGGGGTAGTGGGAACGGTGGGGCGGGGGGGAACAGGCCGGGCCCTCTAGAGTTACAGGGGGTGGGGAAGGGGATTCCTGGGGGGGCTCTAAGTAGCTCAGGGACGTTGAGTGGGGGGCGGGCAGCGAGGAAGAAGGGGTTGGGGTCGCCTGAGGGGACTCTGGGCTCGGCGGGAGGGGAGGGGGGTCCTCCTCTGGGATTAGGGGTAGGCCTGGACCCGTAGGGCAGTCAGGGCTCCTGGGGATGGGTGGGGAGGATACTCAGGCGGTGGCTAGGCGGGGGGCGGGCAGGTGGGGGTTCTGGGAGCCAGGGGGCCCGCCCTGGTGTCGGAGGGAGGTCTGTTCGCACAGGCGGGCAGTTGCTGGGGCACAGTGGTAGGCAGGGGGGGTCCAGTTCGGGGTCCAATTCCCCAGTTCGGGCGCAGGGGGGTCTAGGCGGGACAGGTCCACCTCGGGGGGATCAGAAGGGGACGGGGTCAGGGCCCCCAGGCATGGTCGGCGGGGGCGGACCTCACGCTGGGACGGGAGGAGCCATAGTCCTCGGGGCGGGGCCGTCCAGGCCTCGGGAGCACAGAGTGCAGGGGCCACACCGCGGGAGGCTTTGAAGACTAGCAGGCACTCCCTGGGACGGGAAGGGAGGGTAGCGGGTGGTCGGTGCACCCTACCCAGGACATCTTCTCCTCGTTACAGGTCTCGGTGCCGTTCTTCCTCTGTACTGGCTGGGCACCGGGTTGGCTCCCCGGTTGGCGAGACGTTCACGGATGTCGCTCATCCCAGGCGGATGGCAGTTGACGATGCAGCCCCCAGCGCTCGTAGGACGGGGGGCTTGGCCGGTGAGTCCTGTGCATCATTGCAATCCAGTACGCTGGTTCACACACTACAAGCACTTCTCCACTCTCTGGGAGTGGGGGGTGACACTGGGGGTGGTGTAGGTCAGGTATGGGCACAGGGGACAGGGGTCACGGGTGCTGTCTCAGCGGAACCGGGCTCGAGCGGCTGGACAGGGGTCACAGGTGCGGTCTCCACGGAACCGGGCTCGAGCGGGGATCATGGAGTGGCGGGCAGTATGGTGGACGCGACGAGTGAGCGGGCGGAGTTGGCTGGGGGGGTCCCCGATTCAGCCAGGCAAAACGCATATGTGTCGTTTGCGGGTCCGCTGGGGGTACACCTCAAGCAGGAGGTGAAGGAAAAGATATGGAAAGGCGAATTCTGTGAAATCTTTTTCCTCCTCCCTTTGGAGGATTTTATCGACCTCAGGGAGAAGGATAAGGAGGACGAGAAAAAGGAGGAGGAGGAGAAAAAGAAGCGGTATCGTAAGATACCAAAGTCTTTTGGCAACTGGCTGAGGGCGTTCTGCGTGCTGGCCAGCGTCCTAGGCGAAAAATCGCCTGGCTTATGCTCCTCCCTGTTCTGCTATTTGGACGGAATATGGGAGGCGTCCCACACCTATGGCGGGCTGGCATGGTGGCGGTATGATGAGCAATTCCGGCAACGTTTGGCAGCCAATCCGGGTATGAGTTGGGACCAAATGGACCTACCTCTCTGGATGAAATTGATGATGGTGTAGAAGGCGCAGCCCTTTCAGCACACGGCCGGCGCAAAAGGGCAGTCCGCCTCGTCGGCCGCCTCACGAAAGGGCTTATGCTGGCTCTTTAACGAGGGCCAGTGCAAATGGGGGACCACCTGTCGCTTTAAGCACGAGTGCTTAACCGATGTTTCAAGAAAGGAAGGTCGGGGACGGCTGGAGTCGCTGCTACGGGTGGGGGGGTGGAGGGGCTTCCCCTGCCCTGGGGCTTAACCCCGGTGAGGCTAGACGCGATGGAGCCATGGCTAAGCCGCTACGGTAACAGGGCGGACGCCGAGGTGCTCCAGGCGGGTTTTGGGCAAGGGTTCTTTATCCCATTCCGGGACGAGGGGGGGATGGAGGTGCTACGCAACCTTAAGTCGGTGGCGGAGTTCCCAGGGGTGGTGCGAGAAAAGTTAGGGAAGGAAGTCTTGTTGGGAAGGATGGCGGGCCCGTTCCCGGCACCGCCGTTGCAAGGCCTCAGGATATCCCCTCTCGGGGTTGTCCCCAAGAAGGAACCGAGAAGTTCAGGCTCATTCACCACCTCTCCTACCCGAAGGGGGCGTCGGTGAATGATGGCATTGACAAGGAGTTGTGCTCGGTCTCGTACGCATCATTCGCCCGGGCGGTCGAGCTGGTAAAAAGGGCCGGGCGTGGGGCGTTGATGGTGAAGGTGGATATTGAGGCAGCATTTAGGCTGCTTCCGGTCCACCCAACATGTCATCACCTGCTGGGGTGTTTCTTCGAGGGGGCGTACTTCGTGGATTTGTGCCTCCCGATGGGCTGTTCTATCTCATGCTCTTACTTTAAGAAATTGTGTACTTTTCTCGAATGGGTGGTGCGGGCTGAGGCGGGGAATGGAGCGGTGGTGCACTATTTGGACGATTTCTTCTGTGTGGGGCCGGCAGGCTCCCCTGCTTGCCTGCACTTGCTTAGAACTATCAAGTGGGTTGCGGGCCACTTCGGGGTCCCGCTGGCGGCAGATAAAACGGAGGGTCCGGCAGTGTGCCTTAGTTTCCTGGGGCTCGGTGCGGGGTGAGTGTCGACTGCCGCTGACAAAGCTGCAGGGTCTGAAGGGGGCGGTGGCAGCAGTAGCGCAGGCGCACAAAGTCACCCTGCGGCAACTGCAGTCATTAATCGGGATGCTCAACTTTGCGTGCCGGGTGATCCCAATGGGGAGGGTCTTTAGCCGCAGTTTGTCGGCGGCTACGGCGGGGGTGCGATCCCCACGCCATTTCATCCGGGTGTCGTCCTCCATGAGGGCCGACCTGGCCGTGTGGGATACCTTCTTGCGGGATTTCAATGGGACGGTGTTCTTTCGGCACGAGGAAGTGTCGGCGGCAGAGCTGGAGCTGTTCACTGACGCGTCGGGTAGTGTGGGCTTCGGGGTCTACTTCAGTGGGAGATGGTGTGCGGAGAGGTGGCCGGAGGCGTGGGGGTCGAGCACACTCATGCGAAACCTGGCTTTCCTGGAACTGTTCCCGCTGGTGGTCGCGATGTCTCTGTGGGGTGACGGGCTGCGGAACCGGAAGGTGGTCTTTTTCTCGGACAACATGACTGTGGTGCACGCGGTGAATAATCAGTCGGTGGCGTCAAAACCGGTGGTCAGACTGCTGTGGCGCTTTGTCCTAATGTGCATGTCCCTAAATGTAGTCTTTCGCGTGCGCCATGTGCCCGGGTACCTGAACGAAGTGGCTGATGCTCTCTCTCGTTTGCAGTGGTCCCGATTCTGGATGGTGGCACCGGAGGCACAGGAGGCGGGTCAGGCATGCCGGACGAGATTTGGCGGCTGGGAGCATCCTGCTTGGGGGACTTGTGAAGGCTTCCCTGGCACCAGCCACATGGGCCGCTTACAGTAAGGTCTGGGGTTCGTGGGAACGGTCCTGGGCTGGGCTGCGTGCTTGACGGGGAATCGCTCCTGGACGCGTTTCTGTGGTATACCTGTCAATTGCTGGCTAAAGGCCCCCCCCCCCCGCGATGGTTGACAGGTCCATGGCGGCGTTGGCTTTCTGGTTTAAGCTGCATAGGAGGGAGGACCTTACTAAAACCTTCGTCGTTAGGCAGGCACTTAAGGGGTATCGGAAGGGGCGCAGGCTTCCGGACACTAGGCGCCCGGTGTCGGTGCGGGTGTTGGGTGACCTGGTAGGGGGTCTGCCCGAAATTTGCTTAGACGAGTTTGAGGTGTCCCTGTTCCGGGCGGCGTTTCTGTTGGCTTTCTTCGGGGCTTTCAGGATTGGCGAGTTGGTGAGTGCCAATCGGGTGGCGGCCGGGGGCCTACAGGTCTTGGGAGATCGGGTTCGGGAGGGGGAATTAGCGGCTCCCCCCTGTGCCCGGTGACCTCGGTGGCGGAGTATTTGGCCCGGAGACCGGTGGTTGGGGGATCCCTGCTGGTGCACGCAGACGGGTCTTCCCTTTCCCGTTTCCAATTCACTAAGGTTTTTCAGTTGGGCCTGGGAAAATTGGGGCTACGGGCGGATAGATTTGGTACACATTCCTTTCGCATTGGGGCGGCCACAGAGGCCACGCGGTTGGGTTTGGGGGACGACCTAGTTAAACGGATTGGGAGATGGGAGTCCGTACGGTTCCGGTCATATGTGCGGCTGGGATTGTTAGATTGATAAGGCGGGCCTTTTCGGGGGATCCCGAGGGGCAAAAGGGGGGTGTTTCACAATCTGTGCTTTCTTTCTTCCCCAGGCCATGTTGCGTGGATCGTGGGCCATTCCTTTGTCTTCTGCGCCGAGAGGAGGGCCGCAGCTCGAGCTCAGGGCCAGCAGCTGGGCTTTCCAAGGGACCGGTTGGCGGTGCGATGGTTTGGGTACAGAGGTTTTCGTTGGGGGGAAGTCTGCGGGAAACTGTTCCGGATGGTGGCAGGCGGGCAGAGGCCGGACCTGCTGGTACTCCATGCGGGAGGCAATGATTTGGGCCTAACGCCGCAGCGGCGGCTGGTGAAGTGGATGAAGCAGGACCTCAACAAATTGAGGGACCTGCTTCCGGGGGTGATGTCAGTGTGGTCTGAGATTATCCCGAGGAGGCGGTGGCGGCATGCTAGGGACCCGGTGGCCATCGATAAGTGCAGGAAGAAAGTGAATAGCTTGATGGCAAGCTTCGTGAGGAAATTGGGGGGAGTGGAAGTGCGGCACAGCGAGTTGGAGGGCGCGCTGCCGGGGTACTATCGCTCGGACGGCGTTCATCTATCAGCAGTAGGATGGGACCTGCTGAATCTAGGTTGGCAGGACGGAATGCTCAAGGCACTATTTCTTCGGGGTGGCGGAGCTCAGACAGCTTAAGGGGTCAAGGTCTGAGCTTGTGGCAGGATAGGGAGCTGAAGGAGAAGGAATAGGCTCCCTAGGATGAACGTGACAGAAACGGAAAACTGTGGTCATTGGTGGTTGGTAGGTTTCGAGTCCTCTCGGTGGCTCAGAACCTGGTGGGGTAGGGGTATCCGGGTATACCCCTGCCATGGTTAATTTATGTTTGGCACTTTAAGTTGGCATGTTGGAATAATGTTGGTATATGTTATATATATATATATATATATATATGTTATTTATATGGGGGTCATTGCCTTTTATATTAACAGAAGGATTCGGATGCAAGGGCGGAGTATGGGGGGCAATGACCCATGTTTATTTGTTAAGTTATCATTGTGATTATTATTATTAATTTATAATTAATATATTGTTATTATTATTCAAGATTGTTTAATAAAGCTGTGGACAAATTTTCCCATATACTAGAGTGTCAGTGCGTTATTGGGTTAGGTATGTGGGAGGGTTGTCCTGGAGTCCGACTGCCCATATGGCGACTATACACCGGTCATGTACAATGGCATGAGCACTTCCCTCTTTCTACTGCTAATACCTCTCCCAATACAACCAAGCATTCTGCTAGCATTTCCTACTGCTCGATTACATTGTCTGCCTACCTTTAAGTCATCAGAAATAATCACCCCTAAATCCCTTTCTGTTTCTCTTTAAGCAGCCGTAGCCACACCTCTCCTGGCTGTAACTCACACAGCCTGCATAAAAAAAAAATGGTCTAATTTTCAATCAGATCTGACAGCACAGTGTTTACTTTAGACATTTTCATCTCCTGCTCAGTAAATTGAAGTTTAATCACACGGTAGACTCCTGCAGGCTATTAACAATTATTAACAGCGGGAGGAAATATATTCTAAATTGAACACACTGTGCAATAAAGAAAGTTTGAACATTAGATCTTTATTTAAAGGGATGTGTGTAGGGAGACTGTGTAAGTCACTGATAAATGGCCATGAATGGAGCAGTGAGACTGCAGGGACATGATCTATACACCAAAACTGCTTCATTAAGCTAAAGTTGTTTTGGTGACTGTAGTGTCCAATGTACTTTGAATTTTGACTTTAGTAAATAGCCCTGTGTTCCCTTTAGCTTAGCAGTCAGTTCATACAGGTTTATTTAAAGGCCACATTGTGCAATACTCGCTGGCTGTGTTTTACTGTATCTGATTAGTTGCAATGATTAAATAACAATAAAGCATTTTGCCAGGTAAGACAGATGTAACTGTTTTTTTCCGATTACCCAACTCAATGATGCTTATTTAATTGACCTCAGTAAGATGAAAAGCTGAATTGTTAATGGCAATTCCAAGCTCAGGTGTATTTAATGTATTGTTTATTGTTTGCAATATATCTATATTAATGTGATTTTTTTTTTTTAATAAATCCAATGTCACAGGCTCTGAAATAAAATAAACCACTAAGCATTTATTATAGTTTCTTCCAATCATTTTCTTTTTTTATACATATATATGAAATGTAGCCAAATGTCATATTGTGTTAAGACATATACATATCGCGCATGTACACATCGGATAAGAAGTATGGCAATAAATGAATAAGTAGACAGTCACTCATGTCACTAACTGTCCTGATTGACAGTCAGGGAGAATTGTCCCATGTTACTCCAGCCTGAACTCCTTGCTTGGGTGGAGGATTTCTTTTGCAGGTTACTGTATTTTCCTATTGCTGATCAGGGTGGGTTGCAGTTCAAGGGTCCCGTTTCTGTAGTGCATGTCCATCAGTCCCGTAAGAGGCAGTCTTCCTTAATAATACTCTCTTTGGCAGAGTCAAGTCTTTTTTTTGTCTACTGTAGCTCCATATCTGGTGCAAAATAATTTGGTCCCTTTAATTTAAAGACTATTTGGATATTCGTAATATCTCATGATAAAGAAAATAATTTCTATATACAAGTGCATAAATATATAAATATAGCTGTCATATAAAAATAAACCTTTGTTTCTCTTTTAAAGGGAGGTGAACTTGCTGCACGATACCATATGACTAAGTATTTCTAAAAAGCTTTGTTGCTCAACATATTTCTCGATAAATAAAAAATAAAATGTAACATGAGGGTCATCTAATTCTTAAGTGCATTCGTCCCCTCCTGGTTGACGACCATCATGAAAAACATTTATTGAGAAATAGTTGTTGGGGTTTTTTTTGTCACAAAACTTGTTGAAAGAAATCTTGGAACTCATAATGTTTCTCTGGCCTCCATGTTGGATAGGTCTTTGCCGTGTCTCTCTAAAAGTGCCTCAATCTTAGCCGTTGGGGGCCAAGATGAGGGTCAGCATCTATCTATCCACCAAATCTGTCCTCACTTTTCACCATTTTCTCAACCCTCAATCCATGCTCCAATTCTCCAACAAAGAGAAAGTGATGGGCCGTTGGTGAGATAATATTCTGAGCAAACTCCAAGTAATCTCCATCCTCCAATGCGTAACACTGTGAAATATGAAGGTATCTCTTACATGAAATACTTAGGATTACTAGATAGTGCAACAAGTTCACTCCCTGTAGAATCTGTTAAATTGAGTCCAGTCTGTTAAGTAGCAGGTCTCTCGAATGTGTGCAGGCAATGTGTACTGGAGTGCCAGGTGTTGGAGTTCTGTTCTGTGTCCCTGATCTGTATTGTGCAGTGGTGAGGGAGAACGTCCCCCAGAGTTTGCAGAGAGACTGGAATATCTGTACTGTCCACCACTGGAAGGGAACACACAGAGCCTGTAACAAGAAACGCACAATCAAATTTCACTTTCTAAAAGAAAAAAACAATGTCTGAGAAGAGACAAACATGCTGGATGCTATATGAGATCATTACCTTGGCATGGACCTTGCTCTGGGGGCACAGCAAGGACTGGACAACTCTGGGTCCCTTCTGTCATGCAATAGAGGCCAGAGACCCCTTCCTGGACTAGGCAGGTATCACGCAAGGTCTGAGCAGTGCCATCTTCACAAAGCTGGCACACTGCAGGGATCTCTTGCTTCTGAATAGGACACAACCTGCAATGAAGACCATGATTTTATAAAAGGCTTTATGTTATACTGCATAAACATCACCATTAATCAGAACAAATACCATCAGCATCCGCTATTACTGGCACCAGGAACTAATGAGAGTCTGGGCTCCATTTAAATTACCCTGACATAAAACCAACAATGATTGCAGAGATCAGCCCTTCATCCTCGAGCCTACACACATATATATATATATATACGTATTTAAGGACAATCCCGGGACTATTCCAAGCATTACTCCATCTAATTACTGCAATTTTCTATAATTAGGTGTACTCAAGAACCAGTGTGTGTAATCTTCGAAGGATTTGCAGGGTTAGTCCCCTGCGCCTGAACCAGGGTCCCAAAATAATGAAATACTCACCCGATAGGCGTGCAGCTTTCCGTGAGCTCCTTGGGTCCCAAATCGCATCCTTCCAGTAACGTGTTCGCTTCCTCCTAAGGAAGCAATGGCAACATAGAAATTAAACGATCCAATTCCAAACCACTGTCACTTTAATATAGAAAAAACAAAAATCTCCCAACACAGCAACCAACAAATGCATATACAGTCACCAGACAAAAAACAATAACATCGGCTGAATAAGCCAAACAAATCCCACCGTACGCAAAACTCTGCATCTAACATCGATCCAAACTGAGGCACAATGGCAAAATATCATTCTTAATTCCAAACTGTCAACATAATATATTTATATATTTAATTTGCATGTCAAACTTTACATGTAAAGTGAGAGGAATCACATGCACACAATATTTTTTATATTTTGGCCCAAAATAACCGTCTGATGGACCTTTTTATATCCATGAAACCAGGCCCCCCAAGAGGCTGCTGAGAATGAATCTTATTAATTATATATATATAGATACAGTATACACTTAGGGTGTACTCACTTTTGTTGCCAATGGTTTAGACATTAATGGCTGTGTGTTGTTATTTTGAGGGGACAGCATATTTACCCTGTTATACAGGCTGTGCACTTACTACTTTACATTGTAGCAGAGTGTCATTTCTTCAGTGTTGTCACAGGAAAAGATATAATAAAATATTTACAAAAATGTGAGGGGTGTACTGACTTTTGTGAGATACTGTATTCCAAACCACTGTCACTTTATTATAGTGGTCTATCTTCTTAGTCTGTTAGTCTGAGCCTCGTTCAATAAGCCGCTACACATGTAAATGGTAATTCAGGGAAGTCTATGCAGGTAGTAGCACGAGAAGGTCATCTTGCACTTCAGATTTTGTTTCTAGATTTTAAGGGCTTTCTAGTGGTGTTTATAAAAATGATGATAAAATAAGACACACCAGCTGGGCATTGAAGTCTCCAAGGAACCTGTCTTTAGCCAAGTTTGGTTTGTCATTGTCCTTTGGATCTATGAAAGGCTTGGGATTTAACCAGAACGTATCATTTACTTATTTAGCTAATTAATGCAAGCATGCCCTTGACTTTATCTGTTGCTGTAATTTCATATAAGGTTTGATGCAGCATTGCTTCAGACTGGGATAAGGTTTAGGTTAGTGATCTTCAAGCTAATAGTCCAAAATAGGACACCGTTCACCCCAAAACAAGGAACGGAGACGGGTTTGTACCTGATTTGTTGTCTCTGAGGTATAGTCTCGCTGCTTTGCTTCCATATAGCCCGGCTTTAGACAGGATCCATTCATAATGGCAGGATTAGCATAAGGAATGGTGCTAATAGAAGAGACACCTCGCAGAGGAACCATAGTGTACTGACAGGAGGACGTGAGCAGACTTGTATTGGGGAACGCCACGTCCGTAGTTTGTTCTGTAAAGGAAAAAATTATGTCAGCACTGAGACAAAGAGTGGTCATCTAATGTCATGCCTTGGTACAAGTTAGGTACCTGTGAACAGAGGAGAGGTGAGCTAACCAGGTCTGTTAATAAGATCTCAAAAACTAAAAAAAAAAGTTCTGTCCAAATCACATCACTCACCTCAACGTAAGAGGGGTAGTCACTACAGCAAGAATGGTATGTCCTTTAAAGTGTTTTCAAAGTGAATTTCACATTTCAGCCCAAAATAGCCGAACTGGAAAAATGCCCAAAGTCAGCTAAGCTCCCAGTTTAACTACTTTTGACTTAAATGTGAAAGTCACTTAACATTCCCTTTAGTGAATAACCCGTAAGGTATAATTAGAATAAAAAGCTACGTTTTAAGGAAACGGTTTTCCCCCCCATATACTTACTTTGCTTAGACCACGCCCGCCATAGGCATACAGGGATGAAAGCCACGATTATAAGCACAATGGATCCCAGGACTACGCCAACTATCAGGTATGGCAAGTCACTTGACCGAGCCACGGTCGCTGGCCCAGGTACACCGCTTCCGTGGGGGAGTTGTGGTGAAGGAATCACAGCATGAGACGGGGAACCGGGCTGTTGAGAAGCTTTTCGAGCTGGGGAGAGAGGGCAAGAGTCAGAATCTGCAGTATATTGTCTGTAGTGACTGTCCAGTAACATGGAATATTACAGCAAGATTGTCTCCAACTAAACAACAATCATATCTGATTTAACCACAACCCGAGATTGGAGGGAAACACAGAGACGTAAAGAAAGATCACTCACAAAAAACGCTGATGGTACTAAAATAAGTATGTCCACTGAGGATATAATTATCAACGTGTCCTTCACACACAAAATCTGAAGGACTGTGGAACTTACACACTTGTTATTCAAAGATTAAGAAAGAATTGTGAGGATAAAAACTAGTCCAACAGGATTATATGCAGAATTCGCATCACTTAAAGAAGCTTCACACTCAACACACACACATACAGGAAAGTAGTGCTCTGTACAATCTCTACTGACCTTTAGTTTCACACATCATCACGTTGCTAAACTCGCTTTCACCACCCTCGTTATAACACTGCATTTTAATATCATACGAGGTCTCTGGCTGTAGGTGGCTGATTGAATGCCAATAACGATCACCTGGAGGAAAAAAACACACAGGATTGACATCTTGAGTACATTTTCTCAGAATTATTTTAGGTATGAAAGCTAAGCCTTGCATGGCAAAGCACTGTGGGTTGCTGGTCTTATACATATTCCTTGATACAATTACCCATTTTACTGATCTATATTATAATCATTTTGTTTCTAAATTAGAGCTCTGTGCAGCCAATCAGAGAAAAGCAGGACATAAAATGCTTCTCTCATTGGCCAAACAGATTTGTCATTTTAAAGCATTAGCATCCCTTATTCCCAGCCTGTTACAGACGCACTGATTAAAGAAGGCTGGGGTCCGATCAGCAAGTGGTTATCTAGATAGATCAGAATCTGGCCCCATGACCCCAAATATTTCTGATAATATCCCTTTGTTTGTTTGTTTCTGTTTTTGGCTCCTTTGCTCCAGCATTTTCCTCTGTCCTGTAATAACCCCAATAAAAAGCGCTCTCTTAAAGAAAGCAGAATAATGTCTATCATCTGTGCTCTATACTACTTTGTTTATTTACACTTTGAAAAATAAACTTTGCTCTTTCCTTCGGCTCTCCGTTAAAACTTTACTTAATAACATTAACGCAGATCTATTTAAAGTATTGTTGTTGATTCTTTTTAAATGAAACGGGACGTATACATATGGAATAAGCAGATCTAATCCATGGTTCTCACTTATTAAAGAAAAAAAAAAGTGTACTTAAAGCTCGTTAGCATGGCACTGTAAAGTCATCTTGCACAGAACGGGTAAACATCTACCTCCTCTCGTAAATCTGCCTCAGTGAAAAATATAGCATTTTGGACCCCTCTGTATTAATATAACAAAATACAACTTTTTGTGGCAAATCTTTTTTTTAATCTCAGCTAGTTCCATCAGGCATTAGAATACATAATAAAATTACATTCTGTTAGTCTGACCTCCAATGTGACTGTTTCTTTCTTACCTTCCACAACATCTTTCTTGTAGTCGCTGTCGTTGTCGCTGTCCGTGGGTCGATAATAGATGTAGAACCCGTGAATGGGTGTGTTATTGTTGCTGGCTGGGAAATACTGGGAAAGAAATACATCTTTTAATTCAGACAGTTCTAGACGTGTTTAAAAGACTGCAAGCTCCTCGGGTCAGAGATATCCTAATTGCCACTTGGACAGGATTCTCCGTTAGACTACCATTCCATGTTATTCCCACACACCCAACATTCACTAGAGCAGTGTTATCTAATCTCTGTATTTTAGAGATTTCTGAAATACATTTCCTGTGATACGCAACCAGAGCATCATGGGGAATGTAGTTGAGAAATATCCAGAGTGACATGGTTATAAGTCACAGTCTGCCATCACAATATAAGCGTTATATTAAACTGGATCCACTTACCATCCACTTCAGCATGATGGTGGTCTCATTCAAGGCCTCGGTGTACGTAATGTAGGGCCCAGTGACGGGACGCTCGTACACGCGATTACTGTATCCAGACACCACGTACGGCCTGGAGGCTGCACTGGGCTGACTCTCTCCCAGAATGTTCAGAGCCCTCACCCGAAACCTGTATGAGGTCCCTAAAAAACAAAATATCCCCGTTAGCAAATCTGTAGTAAGAACCTGTGCCTTGTGATACATTGCCGGCGGCTACACGGAGAAGCCACGGTGTTCGTGAAAGAATTTTCCTTGATGCTCAGTCCGTCGTAAACTTTTATACTGAGAGAGTACCATGGTGACACGTAGAGTGCCATTGCAAGCTATAACTGCTCTGTGTTGTGCTTGGCCAAGACTTTTCAGAGAAAAGAATAGAATGCCACGGCTTGGTATGCACAAATCTACTTTTCTAGATACATTTTTTATTTTTAAATAGTGCGAAGGTCTGCTTATATTGGCAGCTTTTCTACAGGAAATGGTGATCTGTGGGAATTGTTGATATTTTCATATGCTAGACAGAGAATTTGTGTTATTTCAACAGAATCCACACAGAGATTGAGATTTAGCTGGATCCAGAATGAACTCTCTGTGGCCCACTTTCAGTGTTTACAGAGAATTGTCACATCTTTATTTTCAATGTTTTACATTGTATTCCTCCCAGGAAACACTGCCGATCCATAACGTTTTGTTACATAGCAGAATTTGCAAAATCATCTTCCATCTGCTGACGGGAACGGTTATGTGCTCTGCCATTTTGAATAACTATTTTGAAAATCATCACATTTCCCATGATCCCTCGTTCTGAAAGGTGGGTCACCAGAGAGGGAAGCATCCACATTAACTTAAATAGAGGTTCATTATAGGAGTTTACCTGAGATTAGTTCATACTGAATCCAGTACAAACTCAAGACGTTTGTTTGAGTTTGAGGTTTTCCCCAAATTAGTCCACATATAGTCCCACCTAGGGGGGTCTGCCTTGACGTTAGCAGGTGGGCTCATCCTCTCATGGCCATTGGAGGTAACTAAAAGACCTCCATTTGTTTAAAAATACATAGGGATTAAGGAGAGAGCGCAGGTAACTTGTTTTTCTTTGTTTTTTACTATATATTTGGGCTGATGTGTACTGTAGTCATTTGCAGCCGCCCAGTGATGGGAGTGAGCGCAGGACTTATCTTTCTGCATTTGTATCCATTTTTTTGTAACACTGAGCATTGTTACAATGCAGCCGCCCATCCCATGTGTTCCCTATTAAAGGTTAATAATGTATAGGGGTGTATATAAAAAATACCCCTTTCTGTCTCAGTAGAGATTTTTGCCAGAGGCTCAAGGAAGCAAGGTGAATGGTTAGAGTTAGGACCCACCTAGGGGGGTCTGCCTTGACGTTGGCAGGTGGGCTCATCCTCTCATGGCCATTGGAGGTAACTAAAAAACCTCTATTTGTTTAAAAATACATAGGGATTAAGGAGAGAGCGCAGGTAACTTGTTTTTCTTTAGTCCACATATAGTGCCTGGAGTTCCCTGGTGCTGTTCCTTCATTCCGCATTAAATCGTTTTAGAGCAGTTTAACACTATATAAGGGTCCCTAGCCACCCACAGTCCGGCCCCTTCTGGAGGTGTGGCTAAGGTAGAGAATTCACACTTCCTTGTTGTCATACCCATTCATACCTTCAGTTGGCTAATAGGCTAAAAGCAGTCAGCTGACACTCAGCCAATCACTTCCTGTTTAGCCAAAGCACCACAGTTTAATGAGATGAAGCATAACAGTGTCTACAGTGTCCCTTTAAGATGAGAGGGGAACTATGGGTAATGTCATTGATTTGCATTAAATCCTCTGGTACAGCCCTCTCAAAAGTTAGCTGTGCAAGTGAAATTTTACTACATCTAAATTTATACAAAGTGATATAAAATATTTAAAAACAAATAAATAAAACACAACTCAGATCATACTTTTATTTGATTATTCTTCCTAAACTGGTTTGTTGTGAGTACGTCTTCGTAGAATTCTTTCTTTATAAATTACATTTGGTCGCTGGGCATTTTGTTCATACCAAGTCAACGTTAACGATAATCCCTGCCTTTAATAAGATTCATATTAATAAATGTAAGTATATAAAATGACAAATTCAGGAATTCACTGGTTGCCATTGGGACAAATACATTTAGCAGAAGACAGGATGCAATTAAAATTCTCATGCAGACAGAAATAAAATATTCTGTGCTGTATTTGGGAGTACAGGAAGCAGACATATCTGGCCTGTAAGTTCTGTTCATCCTTCGTGCATCTGTGGCAGATAGATCCCCAGCACTCGCACATCTGTGTGACACTTGGAGGGGGCTCTGTGACTGTACGATGCACTTACACTTCTAACATCTCTTACATAAGACATATTTCTGCGGCAGAAGCCACAGGAAATGAATTCCTGTGTCTACATTTTTTTTACCGTTCAGACATCAACAAAAAAATGATTATGAAATGACAAGATGCAAAGGGAGAGGTTGTCCCGAGTACATCCAGAGCAATGTTCATGTTTAACAGCATTGTGGAATCTTGATGTACAAACACGGAACCTTATGTATCATTTCTATTATCTGAAGTCGTGATGGTTACTCGTGGCGCTGCATCAGTGAGAGCTTACACTTCCCATCATGCTGCAGAAGCCAATCTACTTTAATGAATTAATAAACTGTGCGAACCCCTCCCTACGACTTTACCTTTTTCAAGATTTGTAATTTCCACCGACAGGCGAGAAGGGGGGATGTCCCTGGTGGCTACAACCCAATCGCCTGGCTGCTTCAGCTTCTTATACTCAACACAGAAGAACTGGATGGGGAAGCCACCGTTTCCCCTTGGAATCCATGTAACGTATACAGAGGTTTCAGACGCTGTTGAGATAGTGGGTCGATCTGGTGCTTCAGGAGCTGCGGACAAGATGTTATGACAAGGATTTCATTTAAATTATTTTATTATGTCTCAATTCCCTAATTTAATCTGGTTTTGTTATATACACCAGTGATCAGGCAGGAGTTTAGACAGTCTCTTAACTGCACTGGACATCACCTGGCAGACAAGGGTTTAATGGTGGCCTTGATGGCAAGATAAGGTTTTGTAAGACCAGGATTTATTCATTAATCTAGAACAGGGATAGGCAACCTTCGGCTCTCCAGAAGTTGTGGACTACACCTCCCATGATGCTTTGCCAGCATTATGTGTGTAAGAGCATTATGGGGGATGTAGTCCACAACATCTGGAGAGCCAAAGGTTGCCTATCCCTGATCTAGAACATCCAACAGAGATCTCAATGCATCCTTCACGGTAATATATTTTATAAATATTTTACAGAGTAGGAATTTAAGATGTGGAAATTACTGCAGAGTCCTGGTTCAGTCAATGAGCAGGAGTTAGGGTAATGGTAAACGCTGCTAACTGAATAGAAAATCCCTAACTAATACCTATGGGAAACATGCCACTCAGTAGGAGGAGGAAATCCTGAAACAAATAATTATGGAAAAGAGGTAAAACCAAACCAGGAAAAAGGTCATCACCATAGACTGCTTTTCTGATCAAAATATAAAGCATAACGGGTATGTTATTTAATTGTTTTTGGATCTTTTGATGAGAGCTTGAAACAGGTTATACAGATTATTATTATTATTGCGCCAACAAATTACACAGCGCTGTATTAGAGTTTTGTTTTTCAACCTAACCCGCTATGTGAAATATCTCTCTGTAATGATGTTAAAGAATTTGCGACTTTGAGACTTACGGGAGAGACGATTGTTATCGGATTGGTTGCTGCTCTGGGTGCTGGTTCCAGGATCATCCTTTTGGATCTGAAGTTCTTTGCTGGGGATGATATCAGGTTTGGGTCGGCGCCCTACATGGTGTAATAAACAGGAAAATTACCAGGCAGTTCTGCGACACTTGGACCGTCACATGGCTTGGCAGCTATCACAAATGCTGACCATCAAGTTATTTAATAATTTAATGCTGGACTTCTTCCGTTTTAACAGAGTGATTTTCTGTGATCTGAAGGACTTAGCTGTTCCCAATCTTTTCAAATTATCATATTTAATTTTTTTTTATATAATATGAAAGTATCCACATTGTAACCGAAAATTCCTTCCAGATATTCTTCCTCATACAGTACAGTAAATGATATATTATAGTATCTATCTATATATATATATTTGCACATTGTATGCTAATATAGTAAATATTATAACAGGAATTTCATATTTACCCATCCTAGGCCCTAAATTCACCTCCCTCTTAATGGTAAAATCAGAGCTGGATTAAGAGTGCCAGATTGGGGGCCCCTCCTTGAGCCCTGAGCTCTGTTTATTTGAGTGTTCTGTGAGTGCTGTGTGTGGAAAAGGCTGATTCTGTGTCTGTGCTGGTGAGTGTTGTGTGTGTGGTGTCTGAATATTGTGTGTGGAGTAGTGTCTGAGTGTGTGGAAGATTTTTCATTTATCCCCGTTCTGCTTACCTTTTAGCATGAGGGAGTGTTATTTGTAAAGCCCATTGGAGGGCACCCAGGTATCATCCCATGTGGTCCCATGAGGGAGCTTTGTGGCCTGCACCAATATCATGTGCAGACCACTTTACAATCTCCTTCATGGTGCCGGGTGACTGTGAGGGAGCTCTTCAAGTAGTCTGCACCCAACATGTGTAAGCTAGAGCCAGAGCTCCAAACCTAGACAGGACCTAATTTGTAATCCAGCTCTGCGTAAGATCAGTCTACAGCCATCTCAGAGTCAGGGATCACCACACTGCAGTTACTAAACTGTCTGCTAGGTGTCTCTGAAACTCGTCCAGTGAAGGGCATCAAATATATCTGAGACATTAGTAGAGGCACTGGTCTTTAATTACTGTCCTCAGTGTCCTTCGATACAAAATAAATGTAGTCACCTGTCCTGAAGGTCACCATCGCAGTCTGCCCTTCCCCGGCACAGTTATAAGCTGCCATCTCCACCTCGTACAAGCTCATAGGATCGAGCTTAGTCAGTATTAGTCGGTGCTGAGAGCCAGGGACACGTGACACTGTCCACTCATCGGTAGCATTGACCACTTGCTGTACAAGGAGAGGGCAATAAGATGGTAGGAAAAATTTCATTATAGTTTTTTGATACTCATTCCCAATTTTTAAGAATGTTATAAAATTGATACAATTGAGGGGAAAAAAAAGGAGAGAAACAATGTTCAATTATTTTATCAGTGATATTTTAGAGAAGGTTATAAGCTTGGCACATACCTTACGATATTTGACGGTGTAATATAAAAGGGAAGCTCCGCCACCATGTCTTGGCTTCCACACCAGTTCATAGTAGTCTGTCTTGGGTGTCTGAGGTGAGCTAAGGATGATGGGGGCTTCAGGCTGAAGGATGCTGCCTTTTTCAGACGGACATAAAACAGGGAGCCCGGGAGTTGGAGACCTTGGCTTTAACTGGGCCTTCAGGAGTAACTGACGATCATTTACTGGTGGAGCAAGTGTAGGCAGCTGGGTGAGTGTTTCGGACCCAAAGAGTTGGAAGGTTCCTGGAGAAGGCCGGAGAAAGAAGAACATTAGATTTCAATCCATTTTGTTTTTATTTAGTGATTTTGTACATATTCAGCAATGCTCCTCACCTGCTCTCTTGGTCATGAGAAGAACCAATGCCTGTGAACTGCCCACTTCATTCTCAGCCATGCACTGATAAATCCCATTATCCTCTGGCCCCACATTATTCACCCTCAGCACCTTCCTTGAGATCTTGTGCCTTATACTGAGGAGTACTGGTTCAGCGTTCTTTAACCACACCACCGAAGGCTGGGGATTACCTCTGACTTCGCAAACAAACTTTGCATTCTGACCCCATGTTACCATCGGCTGGGTCAGCTCCATACTGACCTCTGGTGGTTCTGAAGAAGAAAGAAAAGTCCTTAAAATGAATGCAAAATGTGTGATAACAAAAGCTGCTCCTGGCTGAATCTCCTGGACTTTCCTGATATGATTAACATTTATTCTGTGATTTTGTACAGTTACTACACTCTGTTAGCGGTTCCTTCTAGTCATTTGGTTACTTAACTTTCAGAGATTTAACACAAACTACTACGACTTTTTGCATACCCATCATTTTATAAACTCAACTTTACCAAACCTTTTATTCTGCACTTTTATTTTACATATTTCGTATTTGGTCCAAAACAGTTCAGGATCATGGGAGATATTTTAGATGTACTACTTTATAAAACTGTTACATAATATGCTTTCTATTATGTAATTTATTTTGAAATGTATGTCCATCAAGTCAAAGGAATCTTTATTGAAGGTGTTAGCAATTTTATGTTAAAAGGAGGAAACAAAATTTACTCTGACCTTGCAATCACATTTATCCTCGCCTAGATTTCGACGAATTCTGCCATGTGCAACTTCTATACTACCGATCACGCTGAAGGACAAGGTCAGAAATACTCACCAAACACCTGGACTTTATAGAAGATGAAGGCAGGACCCCCGTCCCCTATCCCGTTGCTAGCTGTGCATGTGTATGTCCCAGAATCCTCCTCATTCGTGCTATCAATCAAGAGATTGCTCAGCAAGAAGCGGGTTTTGTTGAGTCCTACTATTCCTGTTCCGTTCTTGGTCCATGTGATTTTTGGGGGTGGCATCCCACTGGCCACACACTCCAGGATGAGGCTTTGGCCTTTGGTGACAATGATAGTCTGAGCAACTGGGGGGTAAATGATACGTGCTGCCTCTGCTGTAGAACCTAGATGATTGAACACAGAGTATCACCATAATGCACAATTTAAACAACATACGTACGTAAATAATGTAAAATAAGCCATAAAATAGATGTGAGGCTATTTATAAAGAGCAAAAGTTCTAAAAGTGGAGAAATCAACAGGGACATTCCTTTGGTTTCCGTGGTGATTACCACACATCTCTTTATACATATTTATGTAGAATAGAAAGTCAAAGAATGAGATGGGACCAGGTGTGGATACATCTGAAGTCTCCATGTCATAATTTAACTTTCTTACACCAATTTCGTTTGTCCTTTTTTAAGGGCCCCATTGACTTACGGCGCACACGAAGTCGGTCACTGGACGCTGAGGTTTTCACTTCCTGGGTCACAGGGTTATACGCGGCACACTGGTAGGTTCCTTCGTCTTCCTGAGTGGCATTCACTATTTGCAGGTTACCAGAGGGCATGATCAAATAGTTATCTGTGAACATTCAAAGATTGAAAACAGTAAATTCAAAGTAATAAGAACATCAATCTATGTAACTTTTGCCAATAGCTGTTTGAAATTAAAAATGTAAATCATCTCTGGCCCAGACTGACATGTGATGGCACAGAGCTCCAATTCTTAAAAACTCCAGGTGTTCCCCTGTAAAGTACAAGCAAGACAGACTATACTGATAAATCGGAATCTCTCAGTCCATGAAAACTGACTGCTCTCACAGCCGGCGGGATAGCCAAGGGCAAGACAGTTTGCATGGTCACCTACAAGACGTCAAAAATAAAAGTTAAATAGTGTTTCACACCCAGGGGTAAGAAAGGACGAAACATGAACCCTCCTATTATTTACAGGACAAACAGTTCTATCTGCAATAAAGAGATAAATCCAAACCTGAAATCTCAGATCCAAAAAAATAAAACGTTTCTATATTGCCTCTTGGCAAATTCTGGATTTGCCAAGACCTAAGAATGGCACCAACCCAAAGCATTAATAACCGTGTGTTCCTTAACACGATTTGAAGAAGCAGATGTTCTTTTATCTGCTACCTCTGGGCTACAACGTGAAATAAGACACACTGCACCTTAAAGGGGAACTATCATAAAAAACAACGAATGTAATATTGTAATGCCCGTATCCCTGTACTGTGAAACATATTGGATCAGTGGCATTCTCATATGCACTGTTTAGAGGAGTACCGGACTATAGAGAGGCCAGTGGGAGAATAAAAAAATTAAATATCTTTAAATTAAAGCGACCGTGCAAGTCGCCGTATACTGATATATTTACTGCTACATACGAATAGTTAATTTAAGCTCTCTGAAACAGAGAAGGAATTAAAGGACAGGAAGAGTGGGGATTTAAAGATGATTTCAGGAGATACAAGGTTAACGGAGTGCTGATTTAACCCTCGGGCATTGCCTCTCACTCACTCACACAGGAGACAAGTTACTCTCTATTATCCCCTTATTTTGACTTTGCATATCAAGGAGGATTGTGAAGCTGGAGTGTGTACAGTTCCAGGCATGTCCCGTGAACGAGGTGTGTTTGGGCTCCGAGCCGGGATGGCAAGATATATGAGCTGTCAGCAGGGCAGCAAGCCAGGGCTCCTATGCAGTGCGTATTTACCGAGGCAGCAAAAAGACTGCTCTACGGGGGTATTTACTAAGCTGCGAATTCTAGAGAATTGTGACAGCAACTGCAAATTTCAGACTGAAACAGCAGAACTGGACAAATTCTCAGCCATCGTTCTCATTCTAATATTTTATTTTATTTTATTTTAGGCAAAATTTGCTGTTCCCTTGACCATTCTCTACAATTACCAGTTTAGCCAATACATCTCTCAATGCAAGATTTACTTTTAAAGTGCGGATGGGGGGTCAATATAAGAGTGATTAGAGGTTCTGGGTAATTAAAGAAAAAAAAAAGATGGTCAATTCTACACGTATACAGAGCAGAATAAACGGTCCCATGTACATGTCTGTTTGTCCACCCATTGTAAAGCGCTGCGGAATGTGATGGCGCTATATAAATAATATAATAATAATAATATGCCATGTCCAGTGATGGCTTGATGGTTTACCCACGTGTTTTAGATTGATTTCACTTTAGTCTGCCTAAGAATCACAGGGAAGAAATTAGAAAGATATCTGACCATTATGGGATGGAGGCATATCTTTCGATAAACAAGCTAGGAATAGATAAGATGTTTTAAGGGTATTTTGTCTTTTTTGGTTAATGTTTATCTAGGGATTTAATCCTGGTCCAATAAGGAAGAGTTACTTTGGATAAGTAACCATTTGTTGTTCAAATCACTGAACTTTAAGTCCACAAACATTTGGTGTGCCAAATTGGCCCCTGGTATGCACGTCCCAGTCTCCGGCACCCCTTTCTGTATAATTATTTTTATGGTTTTGACTTTACTCTCCCCTTAAGCTAAGCTTTTGAAGTCAAATGGACCAACGCCACCTCATCAACCTTTGACACGAGAATGAGGTTCTTACCCCTTGATGTCTCCAGCCATTCCTGTTTCACGCTGTACCGCACCTGGGCCTTGGGGTGGCTCTCAGGTAGGTTACAAGCAATCACGGCCGTGTTCCCTTCATCCACTTCAATCACGTGCTGTGTGTCCAACTTAAAGTCCTGCAGGTCTGCAAAGAAAACAAAGAAACAGAATAATGAATGAGTGCAGACTTCGAACCACTGAAAGACCAAATTGTTTTAATACATTACTGGAAATTCATTGTCAGTACTACCGGCCTATAAAAGGGTTAACGCAGAATCCTCCGTAGGGAGGGGCTGTGAGCAGAATGGAAAAAGCAGGCTGAGATATATCTGGTTTCTTGACTTGACACCCAGCCCGGCCTGCATGCTGGTACATTTGAGAAATCCATTAGGAGCTGTTTTTACAGCAACTTCCTAGCACACATTCCTCCAGCTCCCCTACCTATCCGCCAGCTCACATCAATCATAGGCTTGTGTTCAAAATCCGGTAAAGCCCTTCACCCTTGCCTATAGAGGCCCAGTCTCCTGACATCTCAGACAGTCATTCTTTTTGTCATTACTGGCTGCCGACCTGATTTCATCGTCTCCTGTTGCAGCCATAACCCTCCTCTCAATTGGCAATGGATATTTTTCTTCTTGGCCTGGGATAGAAAGCAGGCAAGAGAGTCAAGGCCAAAATTTTCATGAACGTTCAGCCCATAAATAATTCCTGGCAGGCCTCGGATCTCAGGTCCCCAGCGAAATCTCACTTTTAAACTGCATACTGCAGCGTGACCTGAGACAGGGGGAACTGGCTTCTGCTTCTTATTAGAAAATACACTTATAACGCCAAAAAAAAAAGAAAGGAATCGAAAACTCTCCTTTGTCTAATAGAGAGGCAAAGATGACCGTATATATTATTCCAATATTTTAAACGTTGCCCTGGGAACCACAAACAATGCCAAACAGTTTAATGTTAAAAACATCTACATTACAAATAAGTGCACGTTACAGATACAGAGAGAAATAAATTGTTAATGGGTACTCCAAACATCATGACCACGTCAGTGATTTGCAGTAATCATGGTGCCTGGTGTGTGTATGTGCGGTGTTTCGCTAGAAAAAGCCGCACATACAGAGTTTAACTCCACTGCTGCCAGGGGCGTAACTACACCTCCGGCCACGTAATTGTGGCACCAGTCCGGTTCTTGTTAACGCTTTCAAATATCTTCAGGGATTACAAGGGGTGTGGGGGGGGCTGTTTAAACAGGAAAAAAGTGCCTACACTGCCTACAATATTGACTTTTGTGGTCATTAAACAAAGTTGAGCTGTGGTCCTCCTAATTCATCGGCTGTGATGTGGTGTTATTACTGGATCGCAAGCACCCAACCATTTATCCAAAATGCATTGCTTTAAGGAAAACAAAAGACCTCAAAGGGAAGTGAAGATGAACAATATTAGCAGGGGGATCCAAACGATCTATAGACTCTCAAGCAAACCATCGAAGTAGAGGGGGGATGATTAGAGACAAAACGTTTTCTGATCACAAGTCATTAATAAACGATTGATACAGTAACACCGACGCCTGGAACTTCACATCGAAGAATGGAAAATAAGAGACTGATCTGTCCTCTAATGGTGCTACCTGATAGACTCTCATTGTTAACCGGCATCAGAACCATTCAAATCACTCTGTGAATTCTTAATACATCTCTTTTTATACAACACCTGGCAGCACGCGGCCTGTACAAGATGTCCCGGCTGGGAAATAACGTCAGAACGATATAAAAGAGTAAATTCAATATACACATAATTATTACCGAACTGAAGAAAACTACAACCAGGTGTAAGTTATAAAACAAAAAACACCTCAAAGGGAACACAATGTGATCCGTTAAAATCGCGTCTTTTAAAAAGCCGTTTAAGTTCTCTGCGTTCCAACATTAAAGGAGGATTTTAAAGTGATGCATATAACCAGGTTTTTGCTGTAAAAGTGAAAGCCAGGTTTTTTTTTTTCTTCACTGCAGTAAAATTCCACCTTTAATCTTCATCACCCTGGAATTTAATGGATTTATTTTCCTGCCATTTCAATCAAGCATTTATAAAAAAAAAAAAAAAAAAATGCACAGAATTGTTCCAAGCTCTCACTTTTCTATCCAAGACTTTTATTTTTTATTTTTTTGCTCAGCTCTTCTGATGAAGAAAAACAATCCCAGATGATATGTTTAGCAGATGAAAAGGAATTTTACAAAATATTGGAAGAATAAGGTTTATTTCAGGATCTCTGGCTCCTACTGGTGTCTCTCCAGAGGAGCGATGTCTGGTACTACGGCTCCAAGATGATTTTGAGGAACAGGCCGAATTGGAGACAGCGGAGCCTGGGAAACTTCAATGTACCAAAGACGAAAAAAAACAATATTAATGTAATAATTATTTCCTTACGTTTCCATAAAGAGAGACTTTTTCTTCTTTTCCTTTGCTTTGAAATCGGGGCTAGCGGTTTTTTGGAGCTTATCTTGAAAAATTATTCTATTAAAAGTGATTGCAGTCTTTAAGATCCTCCGTTGAGAGTTGCCTAACCCGAATCCAAGTTAATACTGGCCAACTGGCCGATATGGCTAACAGCCAGTAAGGCAGAGCCTGGTAACGCCATAATTCTGAACATGTTCCATAGCTACACTGTATAAAATACACAAAGAGCGCAACAAAAGAAAACACGCCACAAGTCTACAAAAAGAAAAATAATGATAAAACCATGTCAACGCAACAAACATGGACAATGCAACACATACAGTGTGAAAACCACTAACACTTGGACCAAAAATACTCTTGGTTTACAAAGGAAAGACAAAAAAAAATCCTTTGAAAATGAGAGTATTTCCTATTTAAATGTCTTGTTTTGTGGCATAACAGGCTTTTTTTGGTAGAGCTACTATACATTAATTTTACATCTTTGTGGTTCACATCGCTGGGTATATGTCACAATAGAAGGGTCACAGCTACCCCTTCCTGCTCATTTATTTATGCCAGAGATTCCCAACATGTTGATCCCCATTCTGGGCTCATACTCTGCCAGCCTTCAGCGTGTTGGGTACGCCTGGCATTTGCCCTGTGCTCGATGTAAAACCAAAACCGCACACAGCATTAAAGAGTGAAATAGAGACCACTGACCCTTAATCCTCTCACTGAGTCCTAGATTTAAAATTTATGGATTGGAAATTTGGGGAGGACAGTCAGAAATATCCTTATTTGGGCTGAATTCTGGGGAGCAGAAAAACCTGCGGTCTCTGTGGGCTATCAGGATATTTTGTTATATTCAACAAGATTCCCAAAAAGGACAAAGGAGTTTCAAAAAAGAGAGACACAAATAGGATGTTAATGGGGAGAAAAATAGGAGACTGCCCCTTTAACACTAGAGAAAATGTTTGTTTTTTGGCTGTAATAGAAGCTCAGTGTTTTCGGAGGCCACACACCCACACTAATGGCAATCCATCTCTCACATACCTCCTGATTAAAGCAACCAGCCCCCTTCTGTCTTCTGCCCAAACAAAAACAACTCCTGCTGACAGTACGGACCCTTTACACCTATTCCAGCCCAAAGAACACCCACTGCTCATTTCAATCCTCAAGGAATAGGATCGAGCCAGTAAAAAAAAAATAATAAAGAACTGAGGAGTGTGAAAAAAAAGACAGAAAGTAAACCTTGCTGTCAATGTCGATAGGCGACGAGTTTTACGATACGTTTCTTGCTAAAGACAATAGCTTCATTACATACACATAAACAAAAAACAAATGTGTACTTATTTGAATTTAGTTTACATTTCCTAAGAGAGTTTAAGGTATCCAGTCATTAGTAGCGGTGACTAGTAGGGGCCTATTCACTAAACAGTAAGTTGATTTGCCCATCTTTCAGAAACTGGTCAAAAACTGGAAATATTCGTTCTTCTCCAACTCTATAAATTTCACACGTGCGTGCGTAGTCAACTCACTCACTGTTAAGGGAAGATATTTGCAAAAGAGAACTTTTTTTTGTGTGTGATTGTTCTGATATATGTATTTTTCCCTTTTAAAAAAATAAATAAAAAAAATATGAGGCCTGATGGGGCCGACATTCCATTTTAATGGCTCCAGCCAGCAGGAAATGAAAGAGATTCAGGTCTCTAGAAGGAATTTTACATTTAATCTCCTGCCTTGGCGTCATCTGTCGAACAGGCAGAATCTTTTAACTCCCTGATGATATCTGAACAGACACACAAATCTGATCTTTAAATGGACTGCATATATAAATATACACTACTATATATATGAGTGTGTCCACAGCCTCAGTGGGAATCTCTCACACAATTCCACAATTCTTTTCCCTGTGTTATCGGGTGTATACTCACTCTATAAACCTCCATTTGATTCACAATACGAGATTACGCCAAGGTCAATCGTTACATGTTCACATGATGCTCTCTATATTAATCATATCTTTTGCTGCCCTTGACGGATCTTAAAGCAGTTCTGTCACCCTATACCGACCTTGCTTCCATAAGGCAGGGACAGGACTATGTGACGGCTGGAGGAATATGGCTTGGTCTCGATCACCATGAAACAATACGTACGGAGGCCTCCGCAGTCTCGAAAAAATCCTCCATAGACCTCATCGCAATGCTTTTGCGCATGCACAAACGTACAGCACTGAGGTGGGAACCTGGCCCTCCACGGTCAGCATGAGAGAACGTCACCGTCAGGGGTCTTTGCAATGTATACCCCAGGAGAGGACAGAACTGCTTTAACATTCCGGATGGGAAGCTGTCCCCAAATATAAAAAAAAAAAAAAGTTTTTAAGACTGTCATCCTCTTTTTGATACAGTTATCATTTTTATCAAACTACTTAAAATGTGTACATTTACTTATGAAGTATGTCAAGTTCCACTGTGAAAAAGAAAATATTATCTGTCTAATACATCGGCAATTAGTCTAATCCCATGTTCAAATATGTGAAAATGATGACCTCCCAAACCCCTGCTATGTGACACACTATCTTATCTTTTCAGAGGTGTTCAAGCCCATACGCAAATGCTCCAGGCACTGTGATTGGCTGCCATGTTGCTGACATGCGTGTCCTTCAATATGACACAATCCCTTCTATGATGCTAACAGTGTCATGAACACGTACCCCCTCCCCGATATCAGAACTGCCAAGTCGGTGATAATAAATAATATTAAATGAAGTTAGCTTATCAGGATAATGGCCACAACCAAGGCGGTATCTTATATTTAGATGGTAACCCACTCGCCTTCCTGTCATAGCTCTATTGTTTAATAAGAACGATCTGAGTATCTATATGCAAATGTTATCCCGACAGTGAAATTCAATTAAGTTAATATGCATTAAACAATAGCACATTTCTAGATTTTTTTTTATTAGTGAGCAGCAGTACAGTCACCATTAACTCCGCCGTAGGGGGAAGACTTAGTGTAGTCGAATTGAGAACTGCAGGTACAATGAATAGTTGCTCTAGTTTGAAGCTCTAGCAGAGGTTAATAGGACCTCGGGCAGAACACGTGAGCTACATCCCCAATGGTGCAGCTGTTCTATATTTACAAGATTAACTTCTACAGGTCGAAACAAAATAAACTGAATGTCACAGACTGGGGAGATATAGAAGTGTCATTGGAATAAAGGTTGCCCAAGATGAACTATATTTGTGTCGGTACCCACCTATAAAATGCAGGAAAATCGAGAGATCAATAAAGTGTAAAGAATTACGATTACAATTATTTATATAGCGCCAACATATTCTGCAGTGCTGTACAACAGGTACGCAAGGCAAACAATTCAAACAAAACATGACGGACATATTGGAAGAGTGGGTGATGGGGGTCCTGTCCAATCGAGCATACAATCGAAATGGAATGGCGATAAAATTTGTCATCGTGCAAAAACAAACTCTTTCCTTTATAAATGAAAAAGCAAAATGAGACGGATCGAAGTGACCTACAAAACTTCTTCCTTTTGCTGGTTGTATGCGGTCAGCCATGTGCAATCCTTTAATCTAAAAGGAAAGCACAAGTCAGGACACCAGCACTTGAAGGGTTAACTCACAAGCAAATCTATCCAGTAAAAAAGATTCTGCACAGGACACTTTGTCATTTGAGAAAAAAAAAAACGCACAATTTAGTACATATACCTCCCCTGAAAAAAAGTTTTTAAAAAGTTGAGCAAAAATGAAATTAACATTAAAGAAGTCCTTTGAGACTCGACCCACTTTCCAGTCCAAAACTGCTTAAAAAACAGTTTTCTGCATTCCTGCTTTCAGAGGCCAGCCCAGCAAACCGAGAGCCAATCCAACTGCTAAATATTCCTATTTACATTGGACTTTTCCTTAAGCAAATTCATCTCAATCTCAGGGCCTCTGGGACAAGCTCCTAAAAATCCGATAGCTGTGCTAGATGACGGGTCCCTCCTGCAACTTAGAAAAGCTCTTTGTGTTTTTGTTCAGACTGACGTTCCCCAGGGTCAGGTCCATGCCACGCTCAGTATAAAGAGGATCATATCAGTGGAATCATTAAAAAGAGGAAAAGTGAATTTTTACAGGAGAGGCCAACAATACCAAGTAGGGGCTAAGAGCAACGTGTGACAGCTCTCGGTTACAAGAGAGTCTTGTTTCTGCTGTAAAGTAGGGGGAAAAGTATCCTTTGCTGCGGAACCTTGATTTTCTTAAACCAATGTATTCCCAGGTGGGATTGAAGCAGTGGTGTAGCCATAGCGCACGTCTTACTCATGTGTACAACCGCAAGTCGTAAGAAATACTTGAATGAGTTAATTCAGACTTACAAGCCCACAAACTGCCGACAGAGCTTGTGATTTAGGAAATTACCTCTGCCGCATGTGACCGACTAATTTACCGATCAGCAAACTGTGGTTACCCATACATGTGGCACAAGCCATGATTCCACCAGTCAGGGCTACCGAGCGATCTGCGACAAGCTGCAGAGCTTGATTTACTGTCCACATATACTAAATAAAATGTAACGATACATTCCAACAGCCCCGCAGTTCCAAACACAGTCCTAGAGTTGGCTTTTTCCAATAACCAGCTGTAGAGTAACTTCATAACTTTCTCACTTAATAGTAATTACCGGTATTTAAAAATCTGTAATAGGGTATTTTCTTCCCAGGAAGCACTCTTTTTATTGAATTGTATGGCTTTAGCAAAGACACCAGCCATTTTATTTCTATAAAACTGCCTGTAACTTCTTTCAATATATTTATCCAATGTGCATTTTCTAACAAGCACATACATTATCACTTCTTGCTCCATTATCCAGCTGGCCATTTCAACATTGTATCTTAAAGGGACACTCTAAGCACCATAAACCACAGCAGCTCATTGCAGTGATGATAGTGCAAGGAGTCTTTGGGTGTTTTTCATTTGGTTTTGGTCAAGCTAGCTGGACCATTTCAGTAAAAATGCCAACAGAGGACAATGTCATGCTGATGTAGGGACGGCGTCCAATTAGTTCCTCTGGATTAATTTACTAGACTAGAAATTGTGACATATTGACTAATGAATTAAAAATTTTGGGCCACAAATGTAGAAAAAAAAATATTAAAAAAAATTGTTTATTTTTACTAAAATGGGGGTTGATGCTCCACAATCTCCAATTAATAAATAAACCCTTTGATCACCTACACAAGGTCACACATCAGCTCAGAAGACAATTAAAGAAGTCTAAACAAACACAGTTTCATGGCCACTTCACTGTGCAATGTCTTTGAGTTCCCATTAATGATGTGTTTTGTTGTAATTCCAAAATGCTATGGATGGGGAACAATGGGACTGTGCGATGCCGAGCGTCTCTGGTACTGTAAGGGGATCCTTGTGTGCTATGTCAAACACTTCTATTCTGAATTGTATAAAAAAATATCTTGCGAGAAATGTATAAATAATACTCAGAACCTGTTTTGGCTTCTGATTGGATGAATATTGGATGAATAGTGTTGCAGACACTCGGAAGTCTAATTCCCTGAAATACCTACCTAACTCACATGGCTCAGAACAAATGGCAGGATCTTCAACAAAATACTCTGGCTTTGACACACTTAAAAAAACAGACAGAGCAAATCTAGTTTCACTTCTAGCTACATTCTCACTAAGTCCACCAACATGCCAATCAGTCATGGTCGCAAGAAGCCCAATATGTTTAATATTATTCCTGTCTTTCTCTTGGTAGCCTCACTTTGCCGGAGTTCCTTGCAGCAGCTAAATACATAACACTCAAATCTTGTAACTTACATAATAAATCAATGTATGTTTTCCACATTGAGGACCGAGAAACTCTATGAATGGCTGTGTTACACCATGGAGAGATATTTTTTCTCTGTCTAACTAGATTGTGCTGTAGTTGGGCCCCCTCAATGTATTTACTTAGGGCCCCTAAATCACGTACTAACGGACTGCTGGCTTACATGTGTTTAATAAGCTTTTTCTAGCATGTCTGTTGAGCACGGAAGGAAAGACAGAGGTTTGTAGTGGGATGTGAAAAACAAAACTGCATACAGAGCCACATCAAAGCTAAAATTCTAAGAATACAATACAAAAACTATTTTTGTGAAAAGACAAACCATCAAAAAGCAAAACATTATTGACATAAAGCAGTACACTAGTACACTACACTATCAATATACCAGAGATACATTATATTAACATGGCCTGTAATCTATGGAGCACATCTGGCCAATTCATTGACCACTGCTGTGGCACTCAAACATACCTCCCAACTGTCCCTATGTATAAGGGACAGTCTCTATTTAAGGCCTAAAACCCTCTGTCCCTCTTTTCTATCCTAATCTCCCTCTTTGTATAACAGAGCTCCACAGCAATAATACTCCCAGTAATGTGTCTGAGTGTATAACAGAGCTCCACAGCAATAATACTCCCAGTAATGTGTCTGAGTGTATAACAGAGCCCCACAGCAATAATACTCCCAGTAATGTGTCTGAGTGTATAACAGAGCTCCACAGCAATAATACTCCCAGTAATGTGTCTGAGTGTATAACAGAGCTCCACAGTAATAATACTCCCAGTAATGTGTCTGAGTGTATAACGGAGCTCCACATCAATAATACTCCCAGTAATATGTCTGAGTGTATCACAGAGCTCCACAGTAATACTACTCCCAGCAATGTGTCAGTGTATAACAGAGCTCCACAGCAATAATACTCCCAGTGATGTGTCTGAGCATAACAGAGCTCCACAGCAATAATACTCCCAGTAATGTGTCTGAGTGTATAACAGAGCTCCACAGCAATAATACTCCCAGTAATGTGTCTGAGTGTATAACGGAGCTCCACATCAATAATACTCCCAGTAATATGTCTGAGTGTATCACAGAGCTCCACAGTAATACTACTCCCAGCAATGTGTCAGTGTATAACAGAGCTCCACAGCAATAATACTCCCAGTGATGTGTCTGAGCATAACAGAGCTCCACAGCAATAATACTCCCAGTAATGTGTCTGAGTGTATAACAGAGCCCCACAGCAATAATACTCCCAGTAATGTGTCAGTGTATAACAGAGCTCCACAGCAATAATACTCCCAGTGATGTGTCTGAGCATAACAGAGCTCCACAGCAATAATACTCCCAGTAATGTGTCTGAGTGTATAACAGAGCTCCACAGCAATAATACTCCCAGTAATGTGTCAGTGTATAACAGAGCTCCACAGCAATAATACTCCCAGTGATGTGTCTGAGCATAACAGAGCTCCACAGCAATAATACTCCCAGTAATGTGTCTGAGTGTATAACAGAGCTCCACCGCAATAATACTCCCAGTAATGTGTCTGAGCGTATAACAGAGCTCCACAGCAATAATACTCCCAGTAATGTGCCTGAGTGTATAACAGAGCTCCACAGCAATAATACTCCCAGTAATGTGTCTGAGTGTATAACAGAGCTCCACAGCAATAATACTCCCAGTAATGTGTCTGAGTGTATAACAGAGCTCCACCGCAATAATACTCCCAGTAATGTGTCTGAGTGTATAACAGAGCTCCACAGCAATAATACTCCCAGTAATGTGCCTGAGTGTATAACAGAGCTCCACAGCAATAATACTCCCAGTAATGTGTCTGAGGGTATAACAGAGCTCCACAGCAATAATACTCCCAGTAATGTGTCTGAGTGTATAACAGAGCTCCACAGCAATGATACTCCCAGTAATGTGTCTGAGTGTATAACAGAGCTCCACAGCAATTACACTCCCAGTAATGTGTCTGAGGGTATAACAGAGCTCCACAGCAATAATACTCCCAGTAATGTGTCTGAGTGTATAACAGAGCTCCACAGCAATGATAAGCCCAGTAATGTGTCAGTGTATAACAGAGCTCCACAGCAATAATACTCCCAGTAATGTGTCTGAGTGTATAACAGAGCTCCACAGCAATAATACTACCAGTAATGTGTCTGAGTGTATAACAGAGCTCCACAGCAATAATACTCCCAGTAATGTGTCTGAGTGTATAACAGAGCTCCACAGCAATAATACTCCCAGTAATGTGTCTGAGTGTATAACAGAGCTCCACGGCAATAATACTCCCAGTAATGTGTCTGAGTGTATAACAGAGCTCCACAGCAATAATACTCCCAGTAATGTGTCTGAGTGTATAACAGAGCTCCACAGCAATAATACTCCCAGTAATGTGTCTGAGTGTATAACAGAGCTCCACGGCAATAATACTCCCAGTAATGTGTCTGAGTGTATAACAGAGCTCCACGGCAATAATACTCCCAGTAATGTGTCTGAGTGTATAACAGAGCTCCACAGCAATAATACTCCCAGTAATGTGTCTGAGTATATAACAGAGCTCCACAGCAATAATACTCCCAGTAATGTGTCTGAGTGTATAACAGAGCTCCACAGCAATAATACTCCCAGTAATGTGTCTGAGTGTATAACAGAGCTCCACAGCAATAACACTCCCAGTAATGTGTCTTTCAACTACAATAAATGTGTTTAGAAATCAGTCAGAGTAAATAAGAGACCAACATAGGAGTTTATGTCTTATAGGTAACCAAGGTTTAGAAAATCCCAGCAGCTATAGCTGAAAGGAGGGTCCGATCTTTGAAGATCTCTGTGATGATCTGTTGCCATGCTTCGTGGAAGAAGGGGAGGGAGCTGAAGCCATGGCCAAATGGAACGATGGTGGTGCCCACGACAGACGGCTTAATGTAAATAAATCCCTATACACTGCTTCGCCCCTTCCCCACATCTAGAGGCCATGTTTTGGCTTTGGCAAATATTCTTTGGAAAATATGACTGACAGAACCTTATTAAGGGATTGTGGTTAAGTTGTAGTATTCGTGACTTTAATCAACTCACAAAAAGATCAGAGAAAGAAGAAAAAAGTGTAAAAAATATCCCATACATTCAGAAACATTGCTACTTTCTCGCCTCTAGCACTTTCACCACTCAGAACAGTCCCCGATTTTGGCATTTTTAAATTCAATTCCTATGGGAAGGCTGACAAACCGGCCCTGTTTGTGGCCTCGAGGACTGAAATGTCGAATTGTAGGTAAATGTAGTAAATTGCAGCAC
This sequence comes from Pelobates fuscus, assembly GCF_036172605.1. Classification (NCBI taxonomy): domain Eukaryota; kingdom Metazoa; phylum Chordata; class Amphibia; order Anura; family Pelobatidae; genus Pelobates; species Pelobates fuscus. Next base: position 12,581,983 of record NC_086317.1, on the reverse strand, counting down.
ATGGGAAATCACATTAAAACACACAGTAATGCCACCCGTTAACACAATATAATGTGCGCACATTTGTGTTCATTATTTACACAGTAGCACAATGTGTAATTACACTTGGTCATGTTTTTGAAACATAAATAAATTACAAAAAAATAGCTGGAACGATAATATTGAAATGTGTTTTTTTTTTTACTATTTTCCTATTATTTTTCCAAGTTGCCCTTCTTCAACTTTTAGAATACATTAACCCCGCTTCTACCGTGGTACATCTGCCAGTGAGATTTTGAGGGGGGAAGGGGGGAATTACAATAAAAGCCATCTAATCAGCTCTTTGTCAGTCCAGATTCTGGTAATTACAGGAAGGCGGTAATTATGGTATCTTGATCCCCTGGCGTCCAGCAATAAATGGGTTAATAGAAATGAGAACCATGCCACAGTAATCAGAGCACTCATCTCATTCTGCCTCCCCCACTATTGCTAGTACACGCTCATTTATCAAGTCACACGCAAAACACTACCCTTATTCTGCTCAGGAATGTGTTTTCAGAAACTCAATCTCACTCCCCTAACCTGGGCCAAGTCCCAAAACTCTCAGGGATTAATGACAGGGGCTCCGTTTACCACCCCATGCCCCCTCCCCTCCATCTCTTGGGGGGAGCTCCTCTTACTCTCCCCCCCCCCCCCCCCTGGTATGTTCACCTGCAAGGAGTATTATTGCAGATTGAGGGCATCTCTAGAGTTTCGGGAGCTGACAGATTCGCTGTAACCCTTTCTCTGCTGGAACAACCCCAGGGTGTTATGCATTCCACGAAAATACGAGTCAAAACAATTCTTTAGCTGGCTCCATGTAACTCCCCAGCTCCGGACATCTTAATAGTGGAGTTAAGTAGATTTAAACATCGCGAAATAATCCTACAAAGCGCTAATGGTATGGCATGGATTCGCACACTAAAGATGTGTTTATGTAGCGCAAACATATTCCGTAGTGTTTTACAATTAATTTTAGCAACAAGATGATTATCAGATAAAATGTTTGTTGCAAGCACATTTAAAAACATTTCTTTGCTTTCCCAATTTCCCCAAAATACAGGATACAAATTATTCTCGAACTCCCATGGGGGGGGGAATGTGCACTTTCTCAGGGTCTAAGGGTGTAGGTTCCGACATATGTGGGTCAGGTCACACTTTGCCAGGGTACATTGGTTATGCATCAAGCAACTTCATAGTGGACACAATCAATTCTGGTGTCTTGAAAACAAAACGGTTGAATCCAGCCCTTAAAATATGATTTTTTTTTTTTTATTAATTGAGTTTATTGTTTTCGATCATAAAATAGAAAGGGTGGGGGTACAGAAAAAAAAGGGGTAGGGTGGGGGATTCAGGGTTACAGTACAAAGGATCAGATACAACACAGTGACATTCATATTTCATATTAATCACCGCCTATCTATGTACGCAGTGGTTTGGGCGTAGTGTAGTCTCTGCTCGTCCCAATTTAGAACGGGCGTTACCCATACCCCTCTTTTCCACCTTCAAGTGTAACTCGTCATTGAGACAGTGTAGCTATCAGCCTTTTATAGGCATGCAGGGGCGATGCTCTGGCTATCTTGTGTCTGTTCGTCATGTGATACGTGTACCTGCTATATACCTTAACCTTGTTGGGCATTCAGGGGGGTCAAGAAGTCTCAAGTGTCGGCTGTCTACTCGACGAGGCTCTCCACCTACACGATTAATGCCTCCTATATATCCCCCTAAGTGTGGCACTCTGTGATGTATTACGTAAGTGTCAAGGCATTGCTCCGCCTGAACCTCCCAAATTAAAGCATAATAACGAAAAAAACAAATAGAATACATTTAAAAAACAATCTAACATAAATCTAACATGAGGGAGAACCATAACTGCTTGCTATCCAGCAGCTATTCGGATTCCTATGGCTGTCGTCTTAGGCGATGGCATCGACCAGGATGGGGGGGGGGGTGAGGAATAAGAAGCTCCCTGCCCTAAAGTTCTCTTATTTTTTTTTTTGTGTGTTTTTTTTTTTATAGTTAGTAACAGGTGTGTGCATGATCTGGCTCTGAGGCCTATTGAAGGTTTTATGGAGGCTGGAACTGAAAGCGGCTACACCAAGGTTCCCAGTTTTGAGATATTTTATGTTTTTGGTCGGCAGTTATCGCCGATGAGATGTCATATACATAATTTAGTCGGATTTTGTCCATGAGGTTCTTTTCAGAGGGGCAATTGGTTGATTTCCAATTGAGCGCTATAAGAGCTCTAGCTGCTAGTATCACCTGTGCGGCCAATGCTTTCTCCTGCTTCGTCCAGCTGGCGGGAAGGTCCAACCATAGGCAGGCCCCAAACTCCAGCGGGAGAATAATATCTACTTTGCTAAGCAACCTAGAAACCTCCAACCACAATGGCCGAATAAGGTCGCATCCCCACCATATGTGGAGCGTCGTGCCTTTTTGTGCTCGGCATCTCCAACATCGGTCAGAAGTGTTTGGGTATATTTTGCTAAGTTTATCCGGCGTCAGATACCATCGGTACATTAGCTTTCTGTGAGCTTCAATATGTGAGTAGCACGCGGTATACCCAGTCAGTGCATTGACTAGTGCTAGCCATTTGTGGGGAAGAAGAGTTGTCCCACTTTCTTTTTCCCATTGGGACATAAATGATAGGTTTGGGGACAGTGGGAAGTTCGATATTGCTTTGTAGCACCTGGAGAGCAATTTAGGCCTAAGGGGGTATTTCCAACATGTCATAAGGAGATCGCATTGCTGAGTAGATTCCCCAGCCTTGCCCTCTGTGGTCCTATCTACATGCTCCAATAGTGCGCTTTTAATTTGGAGGTAAGGGAACACATATCTAGGAGCTAGGCTGTACTTCTGTTGGAGCTCAGCAAAGGGAGTGATTTCCGTACCAGTAAACATTTTTAATAAGTATCAGCCATCTAACAATAAATTTGCGCATTTTGTTTTTCTGAATAGATTAAAAGTATTTCGTCAATTGTATTACAGTTTGTTATACTGAGTGGAATTATATAATTAAGAGGACACTCCAGGCTCACACACGTTAGCTGCACTGTGTAGGTTAGATTATAGTTAGTTATACTGGGTGGGTTTAAATTATTAAAGGGACACTCCAGGCTCCCACACACGTTAGATGCACTGTGTAGGTTAGGTTACAGTTAGTTATACTGGGTGGGTTTATATTATTAAAGGGACACTCCAGGCTCACACACGTTAGCTGCACTGTGTAGGTTAGGTTACAGTTAGTTATCCTGAGTGGGTTTATATTATTAAAGGGACACTCCATGCTCCCACACACGTTAGGTGCACTGTGTAGGTTAGGTTACAGTTAGTTATACTGGGTGGGTTTAAATTATTAAAGGGACACTCCAGGCTCCCAGCACATGTTCTGTGCACTGTGTACGTTAGGTTACAGTTAGCTATACTGGGTAGGTTTATATTATTAAAGGGACACTCCAGGCTCCCACCCACGTTAGATGCACTGTGAAGGTTAGGTTACAGTTAGTTATACTGGGTGGGTTTATATTATTAAAGGGACACTCCAGGCTCCCACCCACGTTAGATGCACTGTGAAGGTTAGGTTACAGTTAGTTATACTGGGTGGGTTTATATTATTAAAGGGACACTCCATGCTCACACACGTTAGGTGCACTGTGTAGGTTAGGTTACAGTTAGTTATACTGGGTGGGTTTAAATTATTAAAGGGACACTCCAGGCTCCCAGCACATGTTCTGTGCACTGTGTACGTTAGGTTACAGTTAGCTATACTGGGTAGGTTTATATTATTAAAGGGACACTCCAGGCTCCCACCCACGTTAGATGCACTGTGAAGGTTAGGTTACAGTTAGTTATAACAGGTGGGTTTATATTATTAAAGGGATACTCCAGGCTCCCACACACGTTAGATGCACTGTGTAGGTTAGGTTACAGTTAGTTATAATGAGTGGGTTTATATTATTAAAGGGACACTCCAGGCTCCCACACACGTTAGGTGCACTGTGTAGGTTAGGTTACAGTTAGTTATAATGAGTGGGTTTATATTATTAAAGGGATACTCCAGGCTCCCACACATGTTAGATGCACTGTGTAGGTTAGGTTACAGTTAGTTATACTGGGTGGGTTTATATTATTAAAGGGACACTCCAGGCTCCCACACACGTTAGGTGCACTGTGTAGGTTAGGTTACAGTTAGTTATAATGAGTGGGTTTATATTATTAAAGGGACACTCCAGGCTCCCACACACGTTAGATGCACTGTGTAGGTTAGGTTATAGTTAGTTATACTGAGTGGGTTTATATTATTAAAGGGACACTCCAGGCTCCCACACACGTTAGGTGCACTGTGTAGGTTAGGTTACAGTTAGTTATACTGGGTGGGTTTAAATTATTAAAGGGACACTCCAGGCTCCCAGCACATGTTCTGTGCACTGTGTAGGTTAGGTTACAGTTAGCTATACTGGGTGGGTTTATATTATTAAAGGGACACTCCAGGCTCCCACCCACGTTAGATGCACTGTGAAGGTTAGGTTACAGTTAGTTATAACAGGTGGGTTTATATTATTAAAGGGATACTCCAGGCTCCCACACACGTTAGATGCACTGTGTAGGTTAGGTTACAGTTAGTAATACTGGGTGGGTTTATATTATTAAAGGGATACTCCAGGCTCCCACACACGTTAGATGCACTGTGTAGGTTAGGTTACAGTTAGTAATACTGGGTGGGTTAATATTATTAAAGGGACACTCCAGGCTCCCACACATGTTAGATGCACTGTGTAGGTTAGCTTACATTTAGTTATACTGGGTAGGTTTATATTATTAAAGGGACACTCCAGGCTCCCACACACGTTAGGTGCACTGTGTAGGTTAGGTTACAGTTAGTTATACTGAGTGGGCTTATATTATTAAAGGGACACTCCAGACTCACACATGGTAGGTGCACTGTGTAGTACAAGTGAGAATGGAGATCATAAATTCAGAAAAAGCTTGATAGAGTGTAACATTCTGAAAAGAGCTGAATAAAAAGTCTAAGCCAGTAAACCCACCGGACAATGCCAATGACCAACAGAAGAAACACCAACGTGTATCCTTTGTGAATTTACCATCATTTAGGAGACTGCTGGAATGTCATTATTATATAATAACACAATATATAAATTATGTAATAAAACATATTTGAAACCCTGTATTTCAGAAACTGCCATGATAATAATCACAAAAAGTGGGAGAACATATATTGCTATAAATTTTGGAATACTTACTGGCCAGGGTCACTATGGCTGGGACACTGGCCATTGCCCCAGCTGAGGTTCGAGCAATGCACTGATACCGCCCCACCGTCTCATTGTTCAGACTAGGAATGACCAAGGTACCACCAGATATCAGAACCCCGGGGGCCACTCCATCGGCTCCCAACTCCACTCCATTTAGTCTCCAGGAGATAACCGCACCAGCTGACTCCACCGCACAACTCAGGGTGACGGAGCCTCCATACTTCTGGAAGGTAGACAACGGCTGAACCAGGAATTGTGGGGCTCGGACTGTGGAGAAACAGATATTCTGTAATTAGAATGATGATTGAGGCAGATACAGAGCGTCAATTCAATGGAACCATCAAGCAAAGTGCAAGAACCCAATACATGTCCTCACACTTTCTTCATTTAAAACTTAGAACACAGGCCCCTCGTTACACAGGCAAACTACTCATTCCCTAAAAAACTTTAGCATTCAGAATAAATTGTTGGTTTAGAACACAATCCGATAATAAAAGGAGAGGATTTATTTACTACAGATGGGTCCATTCTGGAGCGAGTGACAGTCATATGAAGAATAGCGTGTAAATATTAAACATTTTAACGTATTATACAAGGCGATGAACACTTTATCTCTCCGGCACATGGAAAGTTAAAAATGTTGCTATGAAATACATGTATTATTATATTGCTTGAGGTCAAACGCTTTAATAGCAATGAATTGCATGTTGGCAGTAAATGTAAGGCAGCAATCAGCAGTTATTTCAATATGTGTCTTACGACCTTGAGATGTCATTAAATGTAACCTTTACGACACAAGAGAAATTCACACAAAGACACTGAGCGCGCTTTGTTCCGCGGATTGCTCACAAATGGACCCAATTTCCCATCAGCTTGAAACCACAATGTGTTCCATATGTTTTGAAGACTCCCTCGGCATTACTGCTATAATTAGAGAATTGATCCTCTTGATCCATCGCTGGTTCCTTGAACCTACCTCTCGTGCTTAACACCATGACATCATGTCTGTTTCTTTTCAATGACATCACAGTTTCAGACAAAGACAGAGAAAAAAAACACAGCAATCATCAGGAACGAACCATTTTCAACTTATCATTTCTGGACTACTCTATGAGTGCGTTTTTTTTTTACTTTGCTTTTCTTTGGGCATTTTGAGCATCAGAAAACTCAGCAGGGACCTACTGAGCAAATCACAGTCTTCGATTGGCTGCTCTCATCACATGATCTCGACAGACTTTATTAAAGTTCACTGATGGCTTGAGGACAAACGTAAAAGAAAAACATCAAGTTTTATATTGACCAAGAAAACATGCAGCATTTATGCACCCAAAGCACGATATTAATGTGTCGCAGTGGTTTCGGTGCTTAGAGTGTTTCTTTAAGTAACAATTAAAGCAAAACTTACTATAGTAGGCCCTAAAACAGTCATGATTTCGGGGCCTGGCTCATTCCCGATTATGTTCAGGAGGACATCAGGGAAGCCCGTGTGCATTGTTAGACGTGTGAACAGGCACTTGGACCATGCAGACAGCACTCTCTATGCAGTCCTGTATGCTGGAGGCTGGCCCCTGGAGGGCATGCTTGATGTCAGGCTGACTGACACCTTCAGTGGGCGGGCACGCTCCTTTTCTGGGACTACCCACCCATATAGGAAGTATTCTATAGATTTATTTATGGAAATATAAGTTTAGAAACAGTGCATTTTGTGTTGCAGGAAAACAGTATTCTCCAAACACACACCTTCTCTTTCACAACAAGAGGACGCAGTCTTAAATTAGAGGGGCAAAGGTTTAAAAATAATATCAGGAAGTATTACTTTACTGAGAGGGTAGTGGATGCATGGAATAGACTTCCAGCTGAAGTGGTAGAGGTTAACACAGTAAAGGAGTTTAACCCCTTAAGGACACATGACACGTGTGACATGTCATGATTCCCTTTTATTGCAGAAGTTTGGAGGGGTTAAGCATGCGTGGGATAGGCATAAGGCTATCCTAACTATAAGATAAGGCCAGGGACTAATGAAAGTATTTAGAAAATTGAGCAGACTAGATGGGCCGAATGGTTCTTATCTGCCGTCACATTCTATGTTTCTATCTAGATGAGGGTTCTTGAAGAATAGTGTGTATAGGAAAGTCGAACTTGCCGACATATAATGTACTTCTATTATATTAAACTTTGAAACATGGCTTCAAAAAGGGATTTGGAAAGATCAGGCTTCCGACCAAAACCTAACCATTTTTCCAGTTCCATAAGAACTAGTCTATAAATTCTCTGATTGAGCATACTGGTTCCCTGATTCATGGCTCGTTTAGCCAATTCTGGATTGTAGAGTGGTGAACTATTACACATTCACTGGCCAGATGTTTCCATTTGCTTTTTACGTGTAGCATGTTGTAGAAGGATAAGTCGCATATTTGCCAATTAACGTTGGATTGAACGTTGGATTGAATTACTTGTTGGATTAACGTTGGATTGAATTACTTGTTATCACTGGTTTACCTTAAAAAAATTGTCATCTCTTGGAAGAACAAAATGATAAAACAAACAGAATGGTTTGTGTGTTTGCAATCAGTTCTCTATTGTAAGAATATGAAAATGGAAATGTTAAAATATAGAGAAAGATTTTATGTCTGACCTTTCATAATATATACGTTCAACGGGGGAGAAAACAAGAAACGGTGTAAAATCTTAATTTTTGTAGAATTGACAAGTTGTTCAGTCAGTCTCAAACAGGCTTCAACGCACATTTCTTAGTGATGAATATGCCTGATCTGGAGACATTGACATGAGATAAGTGAATTGCAACAACGAACGCCTTCAGTGTACATCAACGTCCTTCTTTAACACCAGACTGAACTTGCAAGAAGAATGAGAACATGCGAAAACTAAACCTGACGAGATATGTATCTGTATGCTGCGAAATTTAATTTCAGTTTGTTTTTTTTACATCTCACTTCCAAATTATGATAATAATAGAATAGCTTAATGTCAGTGATGAGTAGGTGTCAAATGTTTCCAATAAGATCAGGACAAGAATATGTGCCTCTGATTCTCTACAGACAAACAGTGGAAAGTTTTACACAGGAGCATACACCTCTTTTTAGAAGTTTTTCTTCGTGCGATGCTACATTTTCTTTTAAAATGCATATTAACGTTTAAGTGACATCACAATCCAATTCAGTACAGGCACAGCCAAGGCACACGATGCAAATAAGGAGGTGAACGTTACTTGTCTTTCACACTGGCAGAAAAGGGCCAACATTCACAACAAAAATAGACAGGGAGCTAAGACGGAGACACGAGGTTGCGGTATAAGGAGGAGCTCATTCTACACTTCAAAAAACATATTTGTTAAATATGGAGGATAAATTATGAGAATATCAAAAATCCAGTGAAGTGACAACTTTCATTAAGCAGTGTCGGTTATCTTTTAACGCAATAGCCAATCACGAACGATGAGGTGACAAATAGTTATACATCGAGAGAGACACACAGACATTTTTAAGAGCAAACAGGATATTTTTAGATAGAAGGCACATACAGGGGGTAGGTATACTCAAGATTACGAACCCCTATAGTATGTTGAGTATTTGTATTGTTACTGTGTAGAGAATTCACGGTGTTGAGGGACTTTCACTGATTTTTTATTGTATATACACTTTCTGAGGGCCTATTCACTTTTGTTTGTTATAGTTTATACTCAGACCTTGCTTTAAGCCAATTAAATATAACACAACTGCCTATATAAGGTTTTAAGAGATTTTGCATAACATAAACCATTTCTCCGAATTTTTTAACCATACATAAAACCGGTTGTTAAAGGAGCATGCAATTTGGAAGCAAGACCCTAGTGCATGCTGGGAAATGATGGTGTAATGTGTGCTTCACTAACTAGCGACTTCAGCAGAGAATTAATATTTTACTATTCCTAAACGCGTCATAAAACAAAACATTACCCAAAAAAAGTTAACACTGCACATTATTTGTAAAAACTATTTTCATACATGGGACATTGCTTTGCAGACACAAGTCTAATTTAACCCTTTGAGTACCGGAAGGGGAGTGCGGCATACAGCGTCATGTACTTTGTTTAACTCTCTGCACTCTACAGGATTAATGAAAGATCTAATCTGTCTGCTGGAAGCACTCAGGATCCGTGGCTCCCATACAAACTCTCAATCATAAAGCAAACTACGTGACAGGTAATGCATCAATGGCAAGCAATATATGCATGCGAAACCTCCAACAATAACACGGGCAAAACTTCTCCGGTATAACCTGGCAGCAGGCCACCCATGGATTAACCCTTTCTGCCCAAGGAGTTACCAATGTATTACTTTGTCTAGGGTGCCAGTACTGTATTACTCCTCCCTAACATGCAAGATCCCCAATATATTAACCCTCTCCGTGTCTAACCTGCTAGATCACCAATATATTAACCCTCTCCGTGTCTAAGCTGCTAGATCGCCAATATATTAACCCTCTCTGTGTCTAACATGCTAGATCACCAATATATTAACCCTCTCCGTGTCTAAGCGGCTAGATCACCAATATATTAACCCTCTCCGTGTCTAAGCTGCTAGATCACCAATATATTAACCCTCTCCGTGTCTAAGCGGCTAGATCACCAATATATTAACCCTCTCCGTGTCTAAGCTGCTAGATCCCAATATATTAACCCTCTCCGTGTCTAACATGCAAGATCACCAATATATTAACCCTCTCCGTGTCTAAGCTGCTAGATCACCAATATATTAACCCTCTCCGTGTCTAAGCTGCTAGATCACCAATATATTAACCCTCTCCGTGTCTAAGCGGCTAGATCCCAATATATTAACCCTTTCCATGTCTAGCCTGCTAGATCACCAATATATTAACCCTCTCCGTGTCTAAGTGGCTAGATCCCCAATATATTAACCCTCTCCGTGTCTAAGCGGCTAGATCCCCAATATATTAACCCTTTCCATGTCTAGCCTGCTAGATCACCAATATATTAACCCTCTCCGTGTCTAAAATGCTAGATCACCAATATATTAACCCTCTCCGTGTCTAAGCTGCTAGATCACCAATATATTAACCCTCTCCGTGTCTAACCTGCTAGACCCCCAATATATTAACCCTCTCCGTGTCTAACCTGCTAGATCCCCAATATATTAACCCTCTCCGTGTCTAACCTGCTAGATCACCAATATATTAACCATCTCCGTGTCTAAGCTGCTAGATCCCCAATATATTAACCCTCTCCGTGTCTAACCTGCTAGATCCCCAATATATTAACCCTCTCCGTGTCTAACCTGCTAGATCACCAATATATTAACCCTCTCTGTGTCTAACCTGCTAGATCACCAATATATTAACTCTCTCCGTGTCTAACCTGCTAGATCCCCAAAATATTAACCCTCTCCGTGCCTAACCTGCTAGATCACCAATATATTAACCCTTTCCGTGTCTAACCTGCTAGATCACCAATATATTAAATCTCTCCGTGTCTAACCTGCTAGATCCCCAATATATTAACCCTCTCCGGGCCTAACCTGCTAGATCACCAATATATTAACCCTCGCCGTGTGTAAGCTGCTAGATCACCAATATATTAACTATATCCGTGCCTAACCTGCTAGATCACCAATATATTAACCCTCTCCATGTCTAACCTGCTAGATCACCAATATATTAACCCTCTCCGTGTCTAAGCTGCTAGATCACCAATATATTAACCCTCTCCGTGTCTAAGCTGCTAGATCACCAATATATTAACCCTCTCCATGTCTAACCTGCTAAATCACCAATATATAAACCCTCTCCGTGCCTAACCTGCTAGATCACCAATATATTAACCCTTTCCATGTCTAGCCTGCTAGATCACCAATATATTAACCCTTTCCATGTCTAGCCTGCTAGATCACCAATATATTAACCCTTTCCATGTCTAGCCTGCTAGATCACCAATATATTAACCCTCTCCGTGTCTAACCTGCTAGATCACCAATATACTAACCCTCTCCGTGACTAACCTGCTAGATCACCAATATACTAACCCTCTCCGTGACTAACCTGCTAGATCACCAATATATTAACCCTCTCCGTGTCTAACCTGCTAGATCACCAATATATTAACTCTCTCCGTGTCTAACCTGCTAGATCCCCAAAATATTAACCCTCTCCATGCCTAACCTGCTAGATCACCAATATATTAACCCTCTCCGTGTCTAAGCTGCTAGTTTACCAAAATATTAACCCTCTCCTTGTCTAGCCTGCAAGATCACCAATATATTACCCTCTCCTTGTCTAGGCTGCTAGATCACCAATATATTAACCCTCTCCGTGTCTATAAAATAATGCCAATAAAATGCATGTACACTCACTGGATTGCGCCAGGCAGCAGACAGTGGATAGTATGCCATAAAAGACCGCAGCGATGACATCACTTCTGGCTGCCATTTTCCTCCCATGCACCGGTCGCCGGGATAGGAGCCAGTTATTCTAGACTCATACACTGCCCCCTGGGGCACCTCGTCCGGTAAACGGCCACCTGTGGGGGTAAAAACCATAACATAATTATTTTCAAAATTCAGCAGCTATTTACCAGAGGGACGAGTTGAAAAATATCCCACAATCACTTATTATTACTATACCTACACACAATGTAATCTGAAAGAGATTAGGTACGGATTACGATACAGTATAGAGTATTACATTGCTACATGATATACTATACACACATTATACATGAAACACGAGTCAGTGCCAGGCTGATGGGATCCAAAGGGCTCAAACAGCTGTCAGAGAATCACTATAGGTCCAACCCATGCTATGTCCAAACAGCTGCGTATCTTACAGAACGTCATTGCTAACCGAGCCATAAAAATCTGAGAATTACCGTAAAAAATGACGTAACACGAGGGCTTCATCTCACTTGAGTTTCTGTGCTTATTGTATTTATTTTTATCAGTTTTTAATTTTATGTGATATAGCTGCGCACACGCACTTTAGAACTATGTGTCTCTGCAACAGGTTGGATTCTAGGAATGTTATTTAACCCCTTAAGGACACATGGCATGTCTGACACGTCATGATTCCCTTTTATTCCAGAAGTTTGGTCCTTAAGGGGTTAAAACATAAAAAAATACATATATCCAAAAACAAGTATTTTTCACTAAAACTTATGGCAGACACGCTGCCCCTTCCAATTAGATACAGTCTTACTTAGTAACTTGGTGAGAGATAACACGTGAGGCCTAACAAAATGCCAAACCGCATCCAGTCCTTGCTACAGTGGGTTAAACTCGTCTCCGTAGCACGTTAAACACACCAATGCTTAAATTCTGACAGGGATAAAAGTTCCCTCTGTCTTTTATATAATGAAGGCAATCCCAGCTGCTTCAAGATCTTAATACCCTTAGCACCAGGTTAAAATAACAATTTCCTGAGACTGGCCCCCCTGACCCCTAGCCCTCTCCTCCTTACACCCCTCCTCAATAGTCCTCCCCCTTGCTTGGCTTCAGACAGGGCTGTAAATCAAGGCCCCAGGAGGGAGTCATTAGCAGAGTGAAATTAACAAGGCCTGGAATGGGGCATAAAGAGCAGGAGTGGCCTTAGCCCAATCAGCCGCTTATATGGGGGACAAAAGGGGGATATCAGGAAAAGTTTATTCAACGCTGACAACATCAGCTGCAGACAATATGCTATATGACTCAAAGCCATGCCATTAACCTCCGGACGGATTATACACCCTGAGGGCTAACCGCGCATGCAGATGTTTGCGAACTCCATTTCCCATGATTCCCCTAACAGTGACTGGGCATCACAGCAGACATTTTGCTCACCTCCCTGGTACTCTCAGGGTTAATACTGTTTGGAAGAAGAAAAAAAAACTGTGATATAACCAACAAATGAAACCAGACCAGCATCAGCTAATCTCCAAATACAATACTAAAACACTGACAGGTTTATTCACTATACACTGACTTATGGGAAAATGACAATAAACTTACGTTAGGCAAAAGAACGTGATGGAAGGCCTGTATTCACTAAATAGGTTCCCCTAACTCTACGTTGTCCCTAACAGAGGGCAGCCTACTTTGTGGGTATCCACAAACCAGTGATGCCCAGACATTAAAAGTGCCACACTAACGTGCAGGTGGTCTATGATAAGACCACTCTAACATACAAGTGCAGTACTAATATACCTTTAGATTGTAAGCTCTTTTGAGCAGGCCCCTATTTACCTACTAATATACCTTTAGATTGTAAGCTCTTTTGAGCAGGCCCCTATTTGCCTACTGTTCCGCCTGTCAAACATTTTTTTTGTTACAAATGAAATGTTTGTCCACTTTACCTGTTGTACAAGGCCGTAGAATGTGTTGGTGCTATGCAAATAATGTAATTGAGTCCCTAAGAGAGTGATGGCTAGCTTACACGTAAAGAGTGTGTCCTAATAGGGTTTATTTATGAGAGCCACATTTAGGCAAGGGTGGCTATAGAATGCCAATGTGCATGTGCCTGGGTACCTCTGCCTGTAACGCACGCAGAACGGATTCTGATATATATTAGGGCCACATTAACCCGTTAAATATAAATAAATAGTTTAGAATTCGTTATTACTGCAAAATGGGGTCACTGTAGGATTTTAACCGGTCAAGACGAGGATATTAACTCTGCTCAGTCTGTGCCAACACCCGATCCTTCTGGCAGAGCTTCCCCTAGAACGGGCCCAATCCCACCTCTTTTTGGACTCTGTTTTATCTCAGCCCGGCTATTCATGGCAGATGAAGGCTATGGGGCTTTGCCGGTGGGAGGTAGGAGACGTATGACTTATGCTGTGTGTGGAAACTTGGCTTCACTACCCAGCGTCTTGTGAGATTTTTATTTTATTCCATTTTTCTTAATTTTCCCTCTTATGCTTGGCAGTGCAGCCTAAACAAGTGGATACTGAAATATTGTTATGGGTTCTACGCCATCCCGGATTGCAGTAACCCATTTGCTGCTAAGGTGTCTGCAACACAAACAACTTTTTAGACTTCTTGACAGAAAAAATACTGTTCCCTCCTTAGAAAGGTATTGGACGCGTTTTATACTGTGCGTATACTCTGGCAGAGAACCACAGAGTTTCTCTTCTAGGATAGTATGGCTGAAAACCTGCCAGTGTGGTAAAATAGAGCCATTCACAGTGATGCAAAATGGCTGCCAATGTGCCTAAAACTAAAACACAGCAATACAAGATGGCTGTCTGAGAGAAGGCAGCATTAAGTATACAATGTATATTACCATGTGGCTTTTGTTTAACCTGTGTTGGCCCTACAAACATATAAGAGGATGTAATGAGGGTCTCTTGCTGTGGTGGCTATGACGGACTCAGAGCTGCAAGCCCTGGCCGGCCCCTTTTGATCGTCACTGGCCAGGTATTTCCTAGTCTGATTAGCTGTCCATAAACACTGAGTCTATATAAAATGTGTTACCTGTCACTCAGGCAGCATGTGTTTTAATATGTATTACAATTAATGAAGAGTATAAGTTACAATAAACTTCCATTTCATTAGTTTTAATTAGTGTTACAGTAGCCTCATCAGAAAGATGAATATTCTAAATCGAATGATGTATTGGGAAAGATTTCAATAGGTGTAGCTGCTATTTTCAGTAGGGGCCTGTACTGGCCCATGGCTAGGACTGCAGTCCTAGCACCTGCTGTGGATTTAGCTCATTCCGTGGCATGGATTGTTGCTTGAGTGGATGGATTCTGGCTAGGAGTGACAAAGAATAGGGGCAGAATAAAAAGCAACACCAATAGTAAGTCCATTATTGAACACCAATGTTGGATTTACGGAGCCTACAACAAAGTCCTCCAAGTACCGGCCAGCAGGTTAATACCGCCTCCCCTAAATACTTTTATATCCACCAGCCACTTGTCCTGGTTTGGCTGTGAGTCCTGGAATAGTGACGTATCCCCGAAGGACGCATCTCCCTAAATGTCCCGGATTGCTGGTGGTGTTGTCAGTGAATGGCTGGCTGGCAAGGCAGGCCGGCTGGAGATCAGTGCTAGCCTGTTCTGTGTGTTGGAGGGAGCCTTATTATTGAATTAGCATCACACTGCAACCACGTACCACAACATTATGGAACATGCAAGGAAGCAGCTTAGCTATGGTATAAGTGCTGGAATGCATCTGTGTGTGTGGGAATGTGTATCTGTGTGTATGGGAATGTGTATCTGTGAGTATTGGAGTGTATAGCTGTGTGTGTGTTTGTGTGTGTGTGTACATCTACATCTGTGAATAGGAGTATGTACTTGTATGTGTGTATTGGAGTGTATACCTACCTTTGTAAATATCTGTGTGTGTGTATGGGAGTGTTAATCTACATGTGTGAATAGGAGTGTGTAGCTGTGTGTGTGTATGGGAGTGTTTATCTGTGTGTATAGGTGTAGACAGCTGTGTTTATGGTAATGTGTATATGTGTATGAATAGGAATGTGTAGCTGTGTGCGTGTATGGGAGTGTTTATCTGTATGTACAGGTGTATGCAGCTGTGTTTATGGTAATGTGTATATATGTGTATGAATAGGAGTGTGTAGCTGTGTGCGTGTATGGGAGTGTTTATCTGTGTGTATAGGTGTATGCAGCTGTGTTTATGGTAATGTGTATATATGTGTATGAATAGGAATGTGTAGCTGTGTGCGTGTATGGGAGTGTTTATCTGTGTGTATAGGTGTATGCAGCTGTGTTTATGGTAATGTGTATATATGTGTATGAATAGGAATGTGTAGCTGTGTGCGTGTATGGGAGTGTTTATCTGTATGTACAGGTGTATGCAGCTGTGTTTATGGTAATGTGTATATATGTGTATGAATAGGAGTGTGTAGCTGTGTGCGTGTATGGGAGTGTTTATCTGTGTGTACAGGTGTATGCAACTGTGTGTACAGGAATGTGTATCTATGTGTGTGAATAGGAGTATGTAGTTGTGTGTGCAAATCTGCAAGTATGGATATGTGGCCTCCACGGAAGATGATGAATTGGTCAGTGGGTTGACTCTGAGACTCCTAAACTACAGGATCTCTACACTAGGATAGGCTTCAATAGGAATGCTACTTCACAAGTCTCTAAGAAGTAGTGAAACCGTATATGTTTCCAGAGGGACAATCTTCATCCTGGGAACTCAGAGACCACTCCAATGCCTTTGCATGGTCTGATGATGGTAAAGTGTAATATTGATATGGTATGATACTTGTATGGTATACTAATGGTGTGGTATGATATTGGTAAGGTACGATATTGATATGGTATGATAATGGTGTGGTATGATATTGGTAAGGTACGATATTGATATGGTATGATACTTGTATGATACGATATTGGTAAGGTATGATATTTATATGGTATGATATTAGTAAATTATGATATTGATATGGTATGATAATGGTAAGGCATTATAATGGTATTATATGATATTGATTTGGTATGATAATTGTATGGTATAGTATGATATTGATATGGTATGATAATTGTATGGTATGGTATGATAATGGTATGGTATGGTATGGTAATAATAAGGCATTATATTGATATTCTATGATATTGACATGGTATGATACTTGTATGGTATAGCATGATAATGGTAAAGTGTGATATTGGTATGGCACTATAATAAGAAGGTATGCTTTTGGTATGTCACTATAATGGGGAGGAAATAATGGGTTTAGCACAGTTCACTCATGACGGGGAAAAAACAAAGCGCAGAAAAAGAAAAGAAAACCTGCAAAAAGATCTGGTAGAATGTTCTGATGTGTTGAGATAAAAGCAGCCGATAGGGCACAGACTGTGCACCATTGCCATACCGCTAGCTATGTCTTGACATTGCTTACGCCTAACGCTGGCTGTTAAAAGGAAGGCACGCCAGCCCATACCACAAAAGTCAAATGCATAAAAACATTCAGACCACCTAGTAGAACAGCTCATTATTCTGTGTCTGTATTAATATCATTTTCATTTGAAGTCTGCTACGAAAAGTTTAAAACAAGTTTCAGTGTTCAGCTCCCAGGGGCAATGATCTTTTTTAACCAAGTAGCTAAAAACAATAAATGTGGTAAGCACTTTTATGAGACCAGGTTGCAAGATAGTTCTATTAGATAGCACTGGATTAAAAATCAGGAACTTAATAAAACCTCTCAGGCCTTAAGAGTCAGTCCAGCGAACTCCCACAACGCATCGACCATGGCCCAGCTTTTCACAGGAACGTTACCTTTGATGGTAACAAGAGCTTGCATTTCACATACCTTCTATCTTTAATCCCAACATTTATTTTAGTTAAACCTTTTCCCATAACAGTATAAAGACCAAGTCTACAATACAATTAAAAAAAAAAAGAAAGATAAAGAAAAGAAAGAAGTTTTGTTTAGATTTTTTTCCCCTCTTCTTTTATTTTTTTTTCTGCTAACTCCATTTAATTTATGTTCTCTCGCTCAGTATCAACTCAACTTGACAACCTTGCTAATTGGATAACTAGGACTCCCACACTCCAGGGACGCTATGAAACTAAAAGACTGCAAGGGGGGCTCACTGATTTAATAGTAAGGTGCGGGTATGTTCCTCAACATGAATTCCATCTGCTTTTTTTTCTGGGGTCTATTCAAGATGATTCTTGAATATTCATGAGGTCTCCTCTCTTCCTCACCCCCACAACCAACACCACCTTTTTTTTTTTTTCTGCATCCCTCCCTTCGTCCCTCTCATAACATGGGACAATACACCAGCTAACAGCCCCCCCTCTATGCATTAGATAAACACAAGCAGTGTCAAGTGTGAGGAGGGGGCTCAACTGCCAGTCATGGATTCGGCCTACAATGAGGCCTAGATGCCTGCAATAATACACTGCATGCTTTCCATATGGGGGCTGTGTTGCCCCTGGAAACACTAAACAGGCAGAACGAGGCTTAATAGAGTCCGTATTCATTGTAATGCAGCGAGCTGGCTCAAGAGACTATTGCCCCTCAGGTCGTTTTTCTTTATACATGTCCTCTGCCCCCCTTCTCTATTTTTTTTTCTTTTCATTCAAAAGAGACAAAAGGTGGAGGTTGCTTAAGGGTCCCAATCTGGAGAGGATCGGGGCCTAAAAGAAAAGATATTGCTTGGGTTTGGGAAGGGGGGGAAGAACGGGGGATTTTGAAGACGCAAGGAGGGGAAGGTTTGGAAAAGTAGAAATGGTATTAAATTTAAAAAAATAAATAGAAAGTTAAAAAGCATGTAGAGGTGTGGGCTGTGTGAAGAAAGCAGCAAAGACTACCTAAATAGCTAAAAGGAAGCAAGCTTTTTAAGATACAAAGGACCGCCAAGGAATAAGGGCAACCAGGAATAGAAAAAACAGCTGCTGAAGAGGAGAAGGATGCTTGGCCACCCTCCACGAATCCCTACGTTGAGTTACAGCAAAAGATGAGCCAGAAAGGAGCTCGTCAGCCATGCAATAGCAGCACAGCCCCTCCCTGGAGCACAGACTCTGGAAAGGTTTAATAGAGTGTCCATTGGACTTCATTTATTATGAATGTCATGAAACCAGCATGACCCCCTCCTTCCTCTCTGCCCTCATCTGCCCCGGCAAATTGCAAAGCTCTCACATTTCGAAAGACAGAGAAAATGAACCCTCTCACCTGGTCCTCGTCACATGGGGCATTTCAGCTCCACCAAGAAATGGCCATGCCGAACAGCATCAAGGATCTGTAGGTCTAAATGTAAAATGGGATTGTTGACCATCTCTTTGAATTTAGGGGGCATAAAGAATAGACAATAGATGGTATGGAACACAATTATGTATACAAAGGTCATTTCTTGGTGTGCAACCACAGTTGTGGGAAATGCCTTGACATGTTGACCAGATTTCCTTCTACAAAGCTACCGTAAATCATAAGATTAGAATTCAGACACCAGGAATACTGCTAAAATATACATTGCAGTAAACAACCCCAACGTGTCACAACGTTCCTTAAAACGTGATGGTATGGGATTAATGTACTACTTCGATAGAAAGTCAGATTACAGCTTATCAGACTACAGTTTATGGGAACTATAGTGCAGCATGCTCACTAACATTCTGGATCTCGTATGATGTTCTGCCATCCTGGATTTTGACAGAGCAATAAAGACTACAGAATGTTGATAAACGTGATTTCATACCCATATGGTGTCAGTTGTAGAAGAACCACATACAATGTACAGTTATTGACATATATTTGTAGATGTTAGATGGCAAACAGAAATATCTGTGACAGTGTCATTTTCCTCGGTGACAGGGAACAGGTAATGATAGGTCCCGGCACACTATTTTAGAAGCCAGACTAATGCGTATCTAGCTTTATAGTACAAGGCCACTGTGTCCACGTGTGTTAGTGAGTGGTATGTACAGTGTGGAACTGTTTATCTTTGGCTATATAATGGCATTCCTGTATGTGTTCATATAACTATTCATTTTAGCGTACTCCATCTACAATGCCACCAGTTAGAGTACTCCCACTACAATGCCACCAGTTAGAGTACTCTAACTACAATGCCACCAGTTAGAGTACTCCCACTACAATGCCACTAGGAAGAGTACTCCCTCTACAATGCCACCATTAAGAATACTCCCACTATATTGCCACTAGTTAGAGTAATCCCACTACAATGCCACCAGTTAGAGTACTCCCACCACAATGCCACAAGTTAGAGTACTCCCACCACAATGCCACCAGGTAGAATACTCAATCTACAATGCCACCAGTTAGAGTACTCCCACTACAATGTCACTTGGTAGAATACTCCCTCTACAACGCCACCAATTAGAGTGCTTCCACTACAATGCCACCAGTTAGAGTATTCCCACTACAATGCCACTAGTTAGAGTACTCCAACTACAATGCCACCAGTTAGCTTACTCCATCTACAATGCCACCAGTTAGAGTACTCCCACTACAATGCCACCAGTTAGAGTACTCTAACTACAATGCCACCAGTTAGCTTACTCCATCTACAATGCCACCAGTTAGAGTACTCCCACTACAATGCCACCAGTTAGAGTACTCTAACTACAATGCCACCAGTTAGAGTACTCTAACTACAATGCCACCAGTTAGAGTACTCCCACTACAATGCCACTAGGAAGAGTACTCCCTCTACAATGCCACCATTAAGAATACTCCCACTATATTGCCACTAGTTAGAGTAATCCCACTACAATGCCACCAGTTAGAGTACTCCCACTACAATGCCACCAGTTAGAGTACTCTAACTACAATGCCACCAGTTAGAGTACTCTAACTACAATGCCACCAGTTAGAGTACTCCCACTACAATGCCACCAGTTAGAGTACCCCCACTACAATGCCACCAGTTAGAGTACTCTAACTACAATGCCATCAGTTAGAGTACTCCCAATATAATGTCACTTGGTAGAATACTCCTACTGTAATAGCACTGATTAGAGTACTCCCACTGCAATGCCACCAGTTAGAGTACTCCTACTGTAATACCATGGGTTAGAGTACTCATCTCGATACTATTCATCAATCAGAAGAATTGTGTAAAATAGCTATTTTTCAGCAACAGATAGAAATTTGCTAAAAGATAGAGGAGACCCTGAATTAAAGCCTTACCTAGTGAGACAGTAAGTGGGCAGAACCAATACTGTCTACTGCATGCACACTGCGTTCCTGACCCTTTATAGTTTAATTAGTCCTGATCAAACGGTATCATTCTAACTAATACTCTGGTTAAAAATGGTATCACAATCACTAAGAAAAACAAAGCGTATGGAGTGAGGAACTGACAAATGACAGACAGGCGGCGTGTTCATACAAGGAGTTTAAACAAGAGATTAGAGAGCTATCTCCGGAACAGTCCGTTGCCATGGAAATAAGTAATAAACATAAATATGACATATATCTAGCAATAACCATATGTCTGATAATTTACAGAATAATGAATAATTTATAATACACGTTATAATTCCACCTAACACAAAAACATCCGAAATGCATACATCTCCCCATATAAACACACACAGACAAACACACATACCGACAATACCACACAAACAGAGGGGCCGTGTGCCAATTCACAGGAGACAGTTCCAGCAATATATAAATCACACCTGTGACAGGTGTGAACTGTTGGAACACATTTGCAGTTTACGCAGACATTAAGCAGGCTCCCAGGGCTATTGCATTATTTGATTAGATTATTTGAAGAGAATTGTGTAATTTGTCTATTGCGCCAGTTATATTAAATCAAGCAAATAAATATATAAAGTCTATTTCACAAGTTAACTGATAACTATAGTAAAATACACACACATATATATGGTATTTACTTCTGCTTTTACTAAACAAAATACTTTCAATTATAATTTTAGTTACACGGCGCCTATTGTTGCTTTTTGAATTTTGGGAGAAGGTTGAAGTAAGTATCTTTGAATTAAAGATCATTGCATGGATCACAGGATTTCAACGTTCATTCTGATTCAAAATGTTCTCGTCATAAACCTCCAATTACAGGCGATCTACAACCCAGATCTACAACGTGATTCCACACAAGTTTGTTAGGAATGAAAGTTTTTTTATACAGCCCCGCTAGTAAACGTATGATATCCTTATGTTATTAGTTTTATAATGCCAAGCCCTTAGTTAAATTAAAACATATGTTGTCATGGGAGACGGAGTTGGGTGCCCAGTACAACCTAGAAGAATGGTTCGTTTTTTTTAAAGCTTTTCGTATTGCACCGACCATTTTGAAAATCATTATAAAATTTTATATCGCTGGTACCTGGCTCCGTCTAGATTGCACAACATGAACAATATGTATTCTGACCGGTGTTGGAGAGACTGTGGGGGTGTGGGCAATATGGCCCATATCTGGTGGTTCTGCCCTAAATTAACTAAATATTGGAAAATGATTCATGATCTAATTATTAAAGTGGACAGAACCATTAGCATTTTAACTTTGGAACTAGCCTTATTTAAAAACTCCGTTAATGGACCAGATAAAATAATCATAGGCCACATTCTGATCGCTGCTACATCCTGTTTACCTAGACAATGGAAGTCCCAAAATGTGCCATCTCTCAGAGAAGTTTTCAATTTGATTCTAGAAAACAAGGCACACGAATTATCGCATAGAGCTAATATGCATGGTTTCCCAATATTAAAAAAAATATTGGGATAAATGGGAAGAAAAAATCTAAACAGGTTATGGTCTGTGATATATTTATTGTTAAAGTGGATTGATGTACAACATTTTTGCCATATACACTGTTACGCCTATTTCAATGATGGATGGATACCCCTTCCCATTTCAAAGTTCCCCTTCCTTTCCTACCCCTAATACAATGTTTGTATTATTATTACTTGTTATACAAAATTTTAAAACATTAATAAAAATTATTTGAAAAGTTTGTTAGGAATGTAACATTCGTGGACTTTATAGTTAGAGAAGTGGAAGTGGGAGAACCAAACGACTGCCCAAATAATCGTGGATTTAATGGCTATACTTAATCTCCTTAGTGATAAGACTACTTGAAGATCTAGTTGACACATTATGTTGTTGACTTTTCCCCCACTTGTCGCGAAGTGTAAACTAACTGAGTAATAGAATAGAAAGCCAGTTGCAAAACCAATAATTAACACAATGAGTGTGGTACTAGAAGCCATTTGGAAGCTCGAGGGAGTTTAGTAAGGAGCCGGATTCCACCTCGGACATCACTCCAGAACACAGGCATTCAATCCAATAAGACGCCCATAAAACAAATGAGCAGTGAGCATACAGTTTACTCTCCACAGCAATGCAACATCTTCTAGAAATATTATTGAATTGAACTTTTTCCAAGCCAAGTAAGAGATAAAGAGAAAAAAAAAAACAGGAAACTGTTAAGTCTTTTGGTGCAATTTGCCAAGAAAAAGACAATCCTCCGACTTTTAGCTATATAAGGTTTTCTTGAAGTCAGAAATGGTCAAGAACGTGCTCTCCTGAATTGCACACATACATTTCCCAAAAATGTGCATGGTGTTCGTCTAAATGTGTTAACCCAGTTTATCTGGCACATTATCTAATGTCTAAAGGATATCTTATTCCAAGCTGTTCATAAGCACATCTTTTACATTCCAAAATTAAAAAAAAATCATATCCTTTTCAAAATCCAGATATCTCTAAAAAGATGTGTTCTACATTAGAACCAAGCCAACAAGTCAGCTGCCCACAGAATTCACACCGTTCTGCCAGTCTGCTGACCTAACTGCTAAATAGAAAGTCTGAACAATGATATAAGGATCTAAACCTAAGTCAGTTTTACCAAATTAGCCTGGCTTCGAACTCTCGACACTCACATTTAACTGAGCCACTCACAGCTCTGCTGACATAATCTTAGTGGATTTTTATGGGATGTTGACTCAAAATTCCAGACTAGTATTCCAGACTAGTAAACCGGGAGCTCCCTGATTGTAGAGCAGACAATAAGTCTGTTGTTTGAAACAGCTGATATCAAGGGTTTTTAGAATGACGATTTCGAACAGATACCAATGTGTGAAGGGGAAGAGTTCCAATGTGTGAACTTTGTTTTCTAAGTTTTAATTTTACAAGTCAGTTGATAATTTTCTCGTTGTTCCTGTGAAATGTCACAAAACAGGGCTCCAGAGATCTGAATGATTCAATCCCAGTACTCCTAGCCAGGCATGAACTCCTCCTGTTTCATCACATAAAAACACTTTTCTCCTAAAATGAAGACAGTAAATTCCAATAAAATAATGATGTACAAAAAAATCAAAAGTATAAAAATAGTTTTTAGTAATTACACTGTATGGTAATCTCTGCTATCGACCTGTAAAGGAAAGGTTTACAAGTGATAAACATTTTTTTTTTTTAAATTAAAGTAAAATGCTCACGCTGTAATAGCTGCGTGGTACTGGGGGTGATATTTATTTTATGTTAATTTCATGAAATCTGAATGGTTTTTAAACTAAGCAGGATGTGGTAGTATTTAAAAAAGATTTGATTTCCTGTATGTGGCCCCACCTTAGGGTGTAAAAGACGGTAGTATGTACAAGTTGGGGTTCCCAGACAGAGCCGCTGTAAGCTCTCTGGTCTTAAATATATGTTCCCTGAGCTCTCTTCAAATAAGCCCCTTAAATCCCTCATAAAAACATCCCAGAACCGAACAGCATGGAAGTTTGCATTAGGCAACAGTTTACTTATTGCACTCCCCTCGCCCCCTTGAGGATCACTCAAACAATGTTAACCTTTAAACAAATAGATGTTTAGATGGGCTCAGCCCCCTCATGCAAATTCCACTCTCGGCTCGCCAGCAGGATCTGACTGACACAATAAATATATACACTGTTTAACATTTATTTAGAAAGATTTTACATCCTTACATCTTACAGTAGCATTAACAAATGACACGCAAATAATCTGTAAATAGAATATGTTGATATTGTGAAGGCCTGGCTTTAATGAGAGTGTTGAGAAAAGAAAAATAAATATCACACACATTCGGTTACGCAGCAAATTGCATTGGATGTTTCAAGATAGGATAAGTAACGAATAAAGAATGAATAAATAACAGTTAGCAGGGAAAAATATTATATAGAATGATTCCTGGGGCACTTAGTCAGGTAAGTGATATATATAATTATTCCTGGGGCAGTTAGTCAGGTAAGTGATAAACAGAATGATTCTGGGACAGTTAGTCAGGTAAGTGATATATAGAATGATTCTGGGATAGTTAGTCAGGTAAGTGATATATAGAATGATTCCTGGGACAGTTAGTCAGGTAAGTGGTATATAGAATGATTCCTGGGGCAGTTAGTCAGGTAAGTGATATATAGAATGATTCCTGGGACAGTTAGTCAGGTAAGTGGTATATAGAATGATTCTGGGACAGTTAGTCAGGTAAGTGGTATATAGAATGATTCTGGGACAGTTAGTCAGGTAAGTGGTATATAGAATGATTCTGGGATAGTTAGTCAGGTAAGTGATATATAGAATGATTCCTGGGGCAGTTAGTCAGGTAAGTGATATATAGAATGATTCCGGGGCAGTTAGTCAGGTAAGTGATATATAGAATGATCCCTGGGGCAGTTAGTCAGGTAAGTGATATATAGAATGATTCCTGGGGCAGTTAGTCAGGTAAGTGATATATAGAATGATCCCTGGGGCAGTTAGTCAGGTAAGTGATATATAGAATGATTCCTGGGGCAGTCAGGTAAGTGATATATAGAATGATTCCTGGGACAGTTAGTCAGGTAAGTGATATATAGAATGATTCTGTCACAGTCAGGTAAGTGATATATAGAATGATTCCTGGGGCAGTTAGTCAGGTAAGTGATATATAGAATGATTCTGGGACAGTTAGTCAGGTAAGTAATATATAGAATGATTCTGGGACAGTTAGTCAGGTAAGTGGTATATAGAATGATTCTGGGACAGTTAGTCAGGTAAGTGATATATAGAATGATTCTGGGACAGTTAGTCAGGTAAGTGATATATAGAATGATTCTGGGACAGTTAGTCAGGTAAGTGATATATAGAATGATTCTGGGGCAGTTAGTCAGGTAAGTGATATATAGAATGATTCTGGGGCAGTTAGTCAGGTAAGTGATATATAGAATGATTCCTGGGGCAGTTAGTCAGGTAAGTGATATATAGAATGGTTCCTGGGGCAGTTAGTCAGGTAAATGGTATATAGAATGATTCCTGGGGCAGTTAGTCAGGTAAGTGATATATAGAATGATCCCTGGGGCAGTTAGTCAGGTAAGTGATATATAGAATGATTCCTGGGGCAGTTAGTCAGGTAAGTGATATATAGAATGATCCCTGGGGCAGTTAGTCAGGTAAGTGATATATAGAATGGTTCCTGGGGCAGTTAGTCAGGTAAATGGTATATAGAATGATTCCTGGGGCAGTTAGTCAGGTAAGTGATATATAGAATGATTCTGTCACAGTCAGGTAAGTGATATATAGAATGATTCCTGGGGCAGTTAGTCAGGTAAGTGATATATAGAATGATTCTGGGACAGTTAGTCAGGTAAGTAATATATAGAATGATTCTGGGACAGTTAGTCAGGTAAGTGATAAACAGAATGATTCTGGGACAGTTAGTCAGGTAAGTGATATATAGAATGATTCTGGGATAGTTAGTCAGGTAAGTGATATATAGAATGATTCCTGGGACAGTTAGTCAGGTAAGTGGTATATAGAATGATTCCTGGGGCAGTTAGTCAGGTAAGTGATATATAGAATGATTCCTGGGACAGTTAGTCAGGTAAGTGGTATATAGAATGATTCTGGGACAGTTAGTCAGGTAAGTGGTATATAGAATGATTCTGGGACAGTTAGTCAGGTAAGTGGTATATAGAATGATTCTGGGATAGTTAGTCAGGTAAGTGATATATAGAATGATTCCTGGGGCAGTTAGTCAGGTAAGTGATATATAGAATGATTCCGGGGCAGTTAGTCAGGTAAGTGATATATAGAATGATCCCTGGGGCAGTTAGTCAGGTAAGTGATATATAGAATGATTCCTGGGGCAGTTAGTCAGGTAAGTGATATATAGAATGATCCCTGGGGCAGTTAGTCAGGTAAGTGATATATAGAATGATTCCTGGGGCAGTCAGGTAAGTGATATATAGAATGATTCCTGGGACAGTTAGTCAGGTAAGTGATATATAGAATGATTCTGTCACAGTCAGGTAAGTGATATATAGAATGATTCCTGGGGCAGTTAGTCAGGTAAGTGATATATAGAATGATTCTGGGACAGTTAGTCAGGTAAGTAATATATAGAATGATTCTGGGACAGTTAGTCAGGTAAGTGGTATATAGAATGATTCTGGGACAGTTAGTCAGGTAAGTGATATATAGAATGATTCTGGGACAGTTAGTCAGGTAAGTGATATATAGAATGATTCTGGGACAGTTAGTCAGGTAAGTGATATATAGAATGATTCTGGGGCAGTTAGTCAGGTAAGTGATATATAGAATGATTCTGGGGCAGTTAGTCAGGTAAGTGATATATAGAATGATTCCTGGGGCAGTTAGTCAGGTAAGTGATATATAGAATGGTTCCTGGGGCAGTTAGTCAGGTAAATGGTATATAGAATGATTCCTGTGGCAGTTAGTCAGGTAAGTGATATATAGAATGATCCCTGGGGCAGTTAGTCAGGTAAGTGATATATAGAATGATTCCTGGGGCAGTTAGTCAGGTAAGTGATATATAGAATGATCCCTGGGGCAGTTAGTCAGGTAAGTGATATATAGAATGGTTCCTGGGGCAGTTAGTCAGGTAAATGGTATATAGAATGATTCCTGGGGCAGTTAGTCAGGTAAGTGATATATAGAATGATTCTGTCACAGTCAGGTAAGTGATATATAGAATGATTCCTGGGGCAGTTAGTCAGGTAAGTGATATATAGAATGATTCTGGGACAGTTAGTCAGGTAAGTAATATATAGAATGATTCTGGGACAGTTAGTCAGGTAAGTGGTAAATAGAATGATTCTGGGACAGTTAGTCAGGTAAGTGATATATAGAATGATTCTGGGACAGTTAGTCAGGTAAGTGATATATAGAATGATTCTGGGACAGTTAGTCAGGTAAGTGATATATAGAATGATTCTGGGGCAGTTAGTCAGGTAAGTGATATATAGAATGATTCTGGGGCAGTTAGTCAGGTAAGTGATATATAGAATGATTCTGGGGCAGTTAGTCAGGTAAGTGATATATAGAATGATTCCTGGGGCAGTTAGTCAGGTAAGTGATATATAGAATGATCCCTGGGGCAGTTAGTCAGGTAAGTGATATATAGAATGGTTCCTGGGGCAGTTAGTCAGGTAAATGGTATATATAATGATTCCTGGGGCAGTTAGTCAGGTAAGTGATATATAGAATGATCCCTGGGGCAGTTAGTCAGGTAGATGATATATAGAATGATTCCTGGGACAGTTAGTCAGGTAAGTGATATATAGAATGATTTGATATCTTATGTGTGGATGGGTTTATATTACAGTAAAGAACACACAGAAATCTTTGAAATACATAAGTAGAGATTTTACTGACATGGTGGGAGAAGATATTGATTCTCCACAGCTCCTGTCTCAGCGATTAAACTATTGGTAGAAGCTACAAATGTATTACAGAGTAAAGAACGGGTATGTCACCCATTGCACACGGCACGATTCAAAATATGATCTGCCCATGGAGAGATAAAGACATTGATTCTGTCCCCCCTATCTGTTCTCCCAGCATACCTGAAAAGAAAGGGTAGATACAGTGCTTACATTTTTCACTCGCCATTAGCTATTGGCTAGTGAATATTTACCCCTGGCAAGTAGAAATTCACCCCTTCTGGGTATGCTATGGCTTGGAGTGGCTCGTAGCGTTTAAGGCCTGGCTGGTAGGACTTGACTTTAAATTGTATTTCCTGGTAAATATATACAAAAAGTAAAAATTTTAGGCTATTGTAAAAATGTTTTTTTTTAAAATGTTCCCAAATGTATTAACAAAAACTGGCTGTTCTGGAAACGCTTACTGAAACTAAGCATATTAAATATTTTAACCAACGAATAAGACACAGAGCCAGCAAGGAGCGGCTTCATGTGAATCGGAGATGCTTTTATCATGATTGCACGGGGCCTCATTTTTATTGTAAATATAAACCAAATGGAAACTAAATCTCACCGGATTCTGTAACATAGGAGCCAAAGTGGAATAATGTCGGTACAACAAATCACTTTCCTAGAAAATCACAAATAAATAGAGACCCCCAAGGGGTACGTAGTAATCTCCCACTCACACTCAGGAAATCGAGAAATATTCTCATTTCCCCAGCCCTTAATCGCCTTTTTTTTCCTTCCCGCAAATATCATCTGCCCACTCTGTTTGGGTCAGGACCAAACCGTAGAAACTGTATGTTATTTGACGTGATCGCATGTGGGAGATGGGAAATGATCAGAAATATCATTAAAAATAAGGAGAAAAACCAAACCTGGGCAGATGGGTGACAGTCAGTTACCAATACTGCGGCCCTGCAATGGCAGAATATTTGGATTCATGATATATTTATATATATATATATATATATCATTTAAAGGGTTAAAGCACAGTTCTATTCTATAAAATCAGAGAGAGGGAATGTTTAGGTCACACTGCTGTGAACGTGGTACATATTGAGACCACAGAGCAGGTCGAGAAAACCACAAATACCACGCTCCAATAACCCTTTTAGTGCCGGTGCTGTGTACAATATATCGCATAGCACTCATCGGATACTCAGAGTTAAACCCATGATGCCCATAAAGAGAGTGGAGACGATGCAGAGATTCCATATCGGATTAGAAATTGCTCAGGGCACCCCTGGTGGCCACACAGATAACTGCATGAGCAAGTAATAGGCTTAAAGCAGCTCCCACGCTGCAATAAGTGGATTATTCAATGTTTGTTGTTGTCTTTACTGTTGAGGAGAAGATTTATAGAGACTAAGAAAACACTTCCTGGATGTGACTATTCACCAATCCCCCAAAAACAAATAGTGTGCTCTTGCTATGGATAGATTTATTTAAGGAAGTCATTTGCATTGTTGTTAGACTGTTTCCTACTGAGGGTTTAACATAAACGTAGACAGCTCAGCACCACGTGTGAGTGTTAGATATTCTAGTGCAGCACCATTTATTATAAGCCATCGAGATTTGCACTAATCGTGAAACAGTAAAAAGCTGACTTCTCATACCCAGCTCCTTGATACTCCTCCATTCCACTACACCAACACCATTCCCACGGCAGATCCTAGCGCAAATCGAAATCTCACCGGCACGACCCTTACGCACTTTATAGCTCCTAATAATGATAGATGATGACAATCCATGCTAATATGAATTACTACGCTGGCATGGATCGACCTGCGCACTACCAGCTCGTCTAACCAATATTTAGAATCGTTTACAAGTACTAACTAACTTTCATATTTATTCAAACCTCATGTATGCAGTTTCTAAAGACGGGAGGGTAAACTTCACAAACTTCACAATTCATTCTGGTGTCAATAAAATGGCTTCCTAAGTTGGGGGAAAGTATGTATGCACTAAAACGCGAAAAGGTACTAAGAGCTACTAGCGACTATTGTGTCGAGGGAGCCATACTGTATTGATTTGAATGTCCGGACCAGTTTGCGGTAATCATGCTTGTGATCCGCCTGATGATTATACGCAATGAACAAATAATACTGAGTATTTTACTGGTATTTCCCAGTAAAATCATAATGCAGGTTTTGGCACTGCCCGGTGCCAAGTAGAGTTATATTGAGAAGTGCCAATGAACCCCGACAATTATAGGAGGACTTGAAACATTAAACTTTCTGACTTACGTTCGCCGACAGCCAAGTTTGTGGAATTCGAGAAGGACGCAAGAGGAATTAAACTCCTTAAGAATGGAAAATTAGCAAGACCTCTCGGAGAGTCTTAAATTACTCGTAGAAGGCCGTGCCGCACCCTTTCACTGCCACGGAGCCTTTGGTTATTTGCAATAAGGAAAAACTAGATGATAAATCTTTATACAGAGAGAATGTGGTTCCTCTCGCTGATATAATCTTTATACAGAGAGAATGCGGTTCCTCTCGCTGATATAATCTTTATACAGAGAGAATGCGGTTCCTCTCGCTGATATAATCTTTATACAGAGAGAACGCGGTTCCTCTCGCTGATATAATCTTTATACAGAGAGAACGCGGTTCCTCTCGCTGATATAATCTTTATACAGAGAGAACGCGGTTCCTCTCGCTGATATAATCTTTATACAGAGAGAACGCGGTTCCTCTCGCTGATATAATCTTTATACAGAGAGAACGCGGTTCCTCTCGCTGATATAATCTTTATACAGAGAGAATGCGGTTCCTTTCGCTGATATAATCTTTATACAGAGAGAACGCGGTTCCTCTCGCTGATATAATCTTTATACAGAGAGAACGCGGTTCCTCTCGCTGATATAATCTTTATACAGAGAGAACGCGGTTCCTCTCGCTGATATAATCTTTATACAGAGAGAACGCGGTTCCTCTCGCTGATATAATCTTTATACAGAGAGAACGCGGTTCCTCTCGCTGATATAATCTTTATACAGAGAGAACGCGGTTCCTCTCGCTGATATAATCTTTATACAGAGAGAACGCAGTTCCTCTCGCTGATATAATCTTTATACAGAGAGAATGCGGTTCCTCTCGCTGATATAATCTTTATACAGAGAGAACGTGGTTCCTCTCGCTGATATAATCTTTATACAGAGAGAACGCGGTTCCTCTCGCTGATATAATCTTTATACAGAGAGAACGCGGTTCCTCTCGCTGATATAATCTTTATACAGAGAGAACGCGGTTCCTCTCGCTGATATAATCTTTATACAGAGAGAACGCGGTTCCTCTCGCAGATATAATCTTTATACAGAGAGAACGCAGTTCCTCTCGCTGATATAATCTTTATACAGAGAGAATGCGGTTCCTCTCGCTGATATAATCTTTATACAGAGAGAACGTGGTTCCTCTCGCTGATATAATCTTTATACAGAGAGAATGCGGTTCCTCTCGCTGATATAATCTTTATACAGAGAGAACGCGGTTCCTCTCGCTGATATAATCTTTATACAGAGAGAACGCGGTTCCTCTCGCTGATATAATCTTTATACAGAGAGAATGCGGTTCCTCTCGCTGATATAATCTTTATACAGAGAGAATGCGGTTCCTCTCGCTGATATAATCTTTATACAGAGAGAACGTGGTTCCTCTCGCTGATATAATCTTTATACAGAGAGAATGCGGTTCCTCTCGCTGATATAATCTTTATACAGAGAGAATGCGGTTCCTCTCACTGATATAATCTTTATACAGAGAGAATGCGGTTCTACTCGCTGATATAATCTTTATACAGAGAGAATGCGGTTCCTCTCGCTGATATAATCTTTATACAGAGAGAATGCGGTTCTACTCGCTGATATAATCTTTATACAGAGAGAATGCGGTTCCTCTCGCTGATATAATCTTTATACAGAGAGAATGCGGTTCCTCTCGCTGATATAATCTTTATACAGAGAGAATGCGGTTCCTCTCACTGATATAATCTTTATACAGAGAGAATGCGGTTCTACTCGCTGATATAATCTTTATACAGAGAGAATGCGGTTCCTCTCGCTGATATAATCTTTATACAGAGAGAATGCGGTTCCTCTCGCTGATATAATCTTTATACAGAGAGAACGCGGTTCCTCTTGCCGATATAATCTTTATACAGAGAGAACGCAGTTCCTCTCACTGATATCTTTATACAGAGAACTAGGTTCATCTCGCTGATATAATCTTTATACAGAGAGAATGCGGTTTTCTCGCTGATATAATCTTTAAATCTTTATACAGAGAGAATGTGGTTTCTCTCGCTGATATAATCTTTATACATAGAGAACGCGGTTCCTTTCACTGATATAATCTTTATACAGAGAGAATGCGGTTCCTCTCACTGATATAATCTTTACACAGAGAGAACGCGGTTCCTCTCGCTGATATAATCTTTAGACAGAGAGAACGCAATTCCTCTCGCTGATATAATCTTTATCCAGAGAGAACCCGATTCCTCTCGCTGATATAATCTTTATACAGAGAGAACGCGATTCCTCTCGCTGATATAATCTTTATACAGAGAGAACGCGATTCCTCTCGCTGATATAATTTTTATACAGAGAGAATGCGGTTCCTCTCGCTGATATAATCTTTATACATAGAGAACGCGGTTCCTTTCACTGATATAATCTTTATACAGAGAGAATGCGGTTCCTCTCACTGATATAATCTTTATACAGAGAGAATGCGGTTCATCTCGCTGATATAATCTTTATACAGAGAGAATGCGGTTCCTCTCACTGATATAATCTTTATACAGAGAGAATGCGGTTCCTTTCGCTGATATAATCTTTATACAGAGAGAACGCGGTTCCTCTCGCTGATATAATCTTTATACAGAGAAAACGCGGTTCCTCTCGCCGATATAATCTTTATACAGAGAGAACGCGGTTCCTCTCACTGATATTTTTATACAGAGAGAACGCGGTTCCTCTCGCTGATATAATCTTTATACAGAGAGAATGCGGTTCCTTTCGCTGATATAATCTTTATACAGAGAGAACGCGGTTCCTCTCGCTGATATAATCTTTATACAGAGAAAACGCGGTTCCTCTCGCCGATATAATCTTTATACAGAGAGAACGCGGTTCCTCTCACTGATATTTTTATACAGAGAGAACGCGGTTCCTCTCGCTGATATAATCTTTATACAGAGAGAACGCGGTTCCTCTCGCTGATATAATCTTTATACAGAGAGAATGCGGTTCCTCTCGCTGATATAATCTTTATACAGAGAGAACGCGGTTCCTCTCGCTGATATAATCTTTAGACAGAGAGAACGCAATTCCTCTCGCTGATATAATCTTTATCCAGAGAGAACGCGATTCCTCTCGCTGATATAATCTTTATACAGAGAGAACGCGATTCCTCTCGCTGATATAATCTTTATACAGAGAGAACGCGATTCCTCTCGCTGATATAATTTTTATACAGAGAGAATGCGGTTCCTCTCGCTGATATAATCTTTATACAGAGAGAACGCGGTTCCTCTCGCTGATATAATCTGTATACAGAGAGAATGCTGTTCCTTTCGCTGATATAATCTTTATACAGAGAGAACACGGTTCCTCTCGCCGATATAATCTTTATACAGAGAGAATGCGGTTCCTCTCGCTGATATAATCTTTATACAGAGAGAATGCGGTTCCTCTCGCTGATATAATCTTTATACAGAGAGAACACGGTTCCTCTCACTGATATCTTTATACAGAGAGAATGCGATTCCTTTCGCTGATATAATCTTTATCCAGAGAGAACGCAGTTCCTCGGACTGGTATCTTTATACAGAGAACTAGGTTCATCTCGCTGATATAATCTTTATACAGAGAGAACACTCCTCAGCAAACCTTAAATTACTTGAAGTCTATGCCAGCTTACACAAACCTACATTCTGACGTTTGTATATTTAAATAATCTACTCTTTAATGGTAGACAGATACAGAAACCAGAAGTGGGGTGTAAAAGTACCTAAAAGATGCACAGCTGTGCCAGCCTCATCACGGTTAATGATTTTATAATATAGCAATAGGAGGCGGCCATCTTGTTTTCTATGCCATGCTCCTCGGAGGCTGTGAGATAATTGTTTGTAAAAAGAAGCGCAAACTGGGATAGTATACATTTTACAAAAACTGTGAAAGGAACAAGTAACGTTAACTGGGGTCAGTAGGACACAGCTCTCTCCCTGGGTGTAGAAGAGGTTGTGGGGCCTGTAGTTACCCCACAAAGGGGCAGTAGGAAGCAGCTCTCACTCTGCATGTAGAAGGGGTTACGGGGCCTGTAGTTACCCCATAAAGGGGCAGTAGGAAGCAGCACTCACTGTGTGTAAAAGGGATTGTGGGGCCTGTAGTTACCCCACACAGGGTCCTGTGGAAGCAGCTCTCTCTCTGTGTAGAAGGGGTTGTGGGGCCTGTAGTTACCCCACACAGGTGCAGTAGGAAGCAGCTCTCTCGCTGCATGTAGAAGGGGTTATAGGGCCTGTAGTTACCCCACAGATATGCCTGTTCTAGCAGCTCTCTCTCTCTCTGGGTGTAAAAGGGGTTATACATCCCGTAGTTACCCCACACAGGGTCCTGTGGTAGCTGCACTCTCTCTCGGGGTAGAAGAGGTTGGAGGACCTGTAGTTACCCCACACAGGGGTCAGTAGGAAGCAGTTCTGTCTCTTGGTGTACATGGGGTTGCGGGGCCGGTAGTTACCCCACACAGGGGTCAGTATGAAGCAGTTCTGTCTCTTGGTGTACATGGGGTTGCGGGGCCAGTAGTTACCCCACCCAGGATCCAGTGGAAGCATCTCTCTCTCTCACTCAGGGTAGAAGGGGTTACAGGGCCTGTAGTTACTCCACACAGGGGTCAGTAGGAAGCAGCTCTCTCTCAGGGTAGAAGAGGTTGCGGGGCCCGTAGTTACCCCACAGAGGGGTCAGTAGGACACAGCTCTCTCCTTGGGTATAGAAGGGGTTACGGGGCCGGTAGTCCCCACACACAGGGGCCTGTGGTAGCAGCTCTCTCTCTGGGTATAGAAGGGGTTACGGGGCCGGTAGTCCCCCCACACAGGGGCCTGTGGTAGCAGCTCTCTCTCTGGGTATAGAAGGGGTTACGGGGCTGGTAGTCCCCCCACACAGGGGCCTGTGGTAGCAGCTCTCTCTCTGGGTATAGAAGGGGTTACGGGGCCGGTAGTCCCCCCACACAGGGGCCTGTGGTAGCAGCTCTCTCTCTGGGTATAGAAGGGGTTACGGGGCCGGTAGTCCCCCCACACAGGGGCCTGTGGTAGCAGCTCTCTCTCTGGGTATAGAAGGGGTTACGGGGCCGGTAGTCCCCCCACACAGGGGCCTGTGGTAGCAGCTCTCTCTCTGGGTATAGAAGGGGTTACGGGGCCGGTAGTCCCCCCACACAGGGGCCTGTGGTAGCAGCTCTCTCTCTGGGTATAGAAGGGGTTACAGGGCCGGTAGTCCCCCCACACAGGGGCCTGTGGGAAGCAGTTCTCTCCTGAGTGGTTTTGCAGATATTTACTGGGGTTTGAGGTTTAAGGTGACCAGGGTGTGCTTTAATGACCTTGGTTTTGTTTTTTTAAGGTTTGTGGCATTTCAACCCTTGAGGCAAATTATCCTGGAAAACCCCAAAGCTCTCAGTGTAGCCACCGTGCTGATGGGGGGGGAGGGGGAGGCCTAAAACATGCTATGTCTGCCATTAGCTATATCTGGTATAGTTTTTAAATAACGTTCATTTGGACCTCTGTATAAAAGGCAATTCTGGGTTGTGGTACACACAGTGCAGCTGTCACTGCTGATTGCCCCACTTATCAAGCTTTGAAAATGACCTATTGATACATACCCTCACTGCGTGCTATACCTGCGACAGACTTGTTAGGATAGGGAGCACCGGGGTCCCCAATAAACAGCCCCTCACAAGTTGGTAAAATACAACTCCTATGACTCTGCCACTGTTTCTGCGTGTCCCACTGATCCCATAACCGTGTTTGCCCCTTCCACCTACAGCAAGTCCTCTACTTAGAACGCTGAGCCATTGCCGTCAAGGCGTCCGTCTGCCCATTACATGCCAGACCTCTACACGCTAACCACTCGAGATGCCCTATCTTTAGCCCATCCTGTACTTTATTAACCACTGCAGTGCCACCGCCATCTGGCTACAGGTTAAATCAAAGCATTGTACACCCCTCCGGCATTGATAGGGCAATGCCCTAAATAGAAACCAACGGTATTAGCAGGCCTTGGACTGGAACCACAGCTCGCAGCACCTGCAATGCTAAAGGAAGCCATCACGGATAGAATAGCAAGCGGTGCAAATCACAATCTACCTTTTAACCCCTTGATTTACACGTCACTCATTCAATAACTTGATTGGCTAGAGTAGAGCGGAATGCTTCCTGCTATGTTTGTCTCGTTAGAGACACCACCAATCTGCCCGACCCGTCACACCATCCTCAGGCACCGCTGGCGAGTTACATGGGGACTCATCATAAACCCAGCCGTGGGTTAACAGTTATTAATCAGCTCAGTATTAATTACAAAGTGTGTGATGAATTGTTAATAATCTAGACTGTGAGCTCGTCTGAGCAAGGTCCTCATTTACCTCTTGTTCCTGTATCACTGTGTAATTGTCAAACTTTTGGTTAAATTTCCCCCTTTCATAATATTGTAAAGCGCTGTGGAATATGTTGGCGCTATATCAATATTAATAATAATTTTGAGGTGACTTCCTAATAACACTTTATACAACTGAAATTTAGAATAAGAACATTGTAAAGAAGGACATTAGGATAGAAAAGAGGGACAAAGAGATTCGTGCCCAAAATCGGGACTGTCCCTCCTAAATAGGGACACTTGGGAGGTATACAAGTTATCTACATCAATGAAAGTAAACCTTGGAATTGTACCAGAATAACAAAAATAAAGCGTGTTCTAGGACTATCTCGGGTTTACAAAAATGAAGGGACAGATATGAAATAGTCTGTGCGCTCGAAAGAATCTCAAAACTTCTCAATATCTGTTGTTTTTTCATTTCAATGCATTAGATGTTGCTTATCCCTGCTGGACTACAACTCCTCACATGCTCAGTAAGATTCAGGAGGCTACTGGGAGTCTGATATAATGTCATAGTGACGTAACCACCTACTAAGCAGCTTATGTTAGAACTCCAAACAAACTCATCTAGTTGTTGGCTGAGCCTGATGAGCATTTTATCCCACAATAGCTTTATATAGCAAGTTGATGGCAATTTGAACTAATGCAGCCCTATGTATATACATACCGTACTTATAAATCCCTAAATCTCAAAGAAACCTCCCATTTCTATATGTCATTTCGGACCAGAGTTTTTTTCTTCAGAATTTTTTGGTTAAAAGTGTGTGATTGGACATTGATCCGCTGAAGCTGGGGGAAAAAGGGGGTGGATCTTTATCAACTACAGAAACCTGGTCTTGTAGCTAATAAAAGGCAAGCTCTCAGAGCTTAGTAAATATTGTGCATATTTTATTATATCCATTCATTTTATTTGCAGTAATTAATTATATGCATTAAAACAATTGCTTTTCTGGACATTTTTATACTAAGGTGCTGCTGCTGTACTTTGACAGATTTCCTAGGAAAACCTTTTACTTAATATTTTGACACTTTCAGTACCTACATACATTCGCCCTTCAAGCATTGCAAAGATTAAAAGGCAGACAGAGACATGTGCGATAAACATGTAACTGACTGATAAGTGACTTTCCAGAGGATAATTTTTTTTTTTTTTAAAAGGACACAATAGTCACAAAAACAACTTTAGCTTAATGAGGCAGTTTTGGTGTATAGGTCATGCCCCTGAATTCTCACTGCTCAATTCTCAGCCATTTAGGAGTTAAATCACTTTGCTTATACAGCCCTAGCCACACCCCCTTGCATGTGACTTGCACAGCCTTCCTAAAAACTTCCTGTAAAGAGTCATCTAAAGTTTATCCTTTCTTTATTGCAAGTTCTGTTTAATTTAGATTTTCCTATCCCCTGCTATGTTAATAGCTTGCTAGACCCTGCAAGAGCCTCCTGTATGTGATTAAAGTTAAATTTACAGAGCAAGAGATAAAATTGTTTAAGGTAAATTACATGTGATTGAAAGTGAGACCCGTTTTGTTTTCCTGCAGGCTGTGTCAATCAGAGTCAGGGGAGGTGTGGCTAGGGCTGCATAAACAGAAACAAAGTGATTTAACTCCTAAATGACAGTGAATTGAGCAGTAAAACCTGAGAGGCATGATCTATACACTAAAACTGCTTCATTAAGCTAAAGTTGTTTAGGTGAATATAGTGTTCCTTTAAGGGTTAAAAAAAATTGCCTTAATGTAAATCTGCCACATACCAAAGCTTACTGCAAAAATATACATTAACCCTTCAAATGACAAGGGCATGTATAGGTATACGCTGTTCACCATGAAACCATAATTTAAATTCTGTCCTTATCTGTTAGTTAAAATAAAAGATCCTTACTTGACATATTACTAAATAAATACTGTTGCTGTTAATAACGTGTATTAATACACCTTCTTCCTAACATTTTAAACTTCAATCACAATGTCACTAAACTGACGTCATAATTCATAAAAACATGTCAAGTGCGTTACGAACCATCTATTTTACTAGAATACTGTAGCCTTCCATCCGGGCTGGCAAATGGTTCAGGGTAATCCTGATTCGATTCTGGGTAAATTTGTGGTGGTGTACAATTAAGACGGCGTCTTCGCTGCCGTTTGTCCCCAATTAAAATTGTCGCAATAAGACATCGGCGATTTTCTGCTTCAGAGGAGGGTACCAAGATGGCTGCCTTGACTCTGTCGGCCTTGTGGTCTTAGAAAGCACGTTGAAAATAAGCAGCAAATAGTCTGTGTTTTACAATGTCTTGCAGCTCATTATGGCTTCCACCATATAAATTCCCTACTGATGTCCTGCTATTACACCAATACACCTCAGCGGCTTTGTAGTGCGCGCCTCACACCTCTCTCTCCCCCAATAAAATGGCCGAGGTGCAGTGAACACAAAGCAGATCTCCATATTACTGCTGGCTGCTCAGCACTGCCATGTCACATTAAGGAATTGGGCCTAACAGTTTAATAAGTCACATACTGTACATTTAACCAATTAACTGCCAGAGTCAAGCGCAGGATTAATTAAAAAAAACCTCATAAACCTGAGCCCACGCTGCGCGCAGACACCCATCCTTTATTGGACTGCACTCGGGGATACGTCAGCTTTTATTTCCCAGACACCAGTGGAGTTATTTACTAAACTGGGAAATGTGACGAATTCACAAAGGAATTGCAAAGTTTTA
Organism: Pelobates fuscus; assembly: GCF_036172605.1. Lineage (NCBI taxonomy): Eukaryota > Metazoa > Chordata > Amphibia > Anura > Pelobatidae > Pelobates > Pelobates fuscus. The sequence continues at coordinate 12,542,226 of NC_086317.1, read as the reverse complement.
TCCAAATCTGGATAATTCTCCCACTGAGCTACTTTGAGTTAAAATTTCTATTTTTCGTTATTTATAACCAACATGAACATCTTAGAACAAAAATATATATTTATGGTGCAATAGCATAATCAAAAATAAATTATATTTCAAATTAGACATTTAAAAGCCTGATTAGAGTGGCCAACACTCCAAATGCTGGCTTTTAAAATAAAAATGTCATGTACCTGTCAGTTTATCATAAAAAGAAAATGTTAAAATTCCAACGCATTTCAAACCATTTATTGGAGACGAGCTGCGTTATATACGCCTTTCGGAAAAGATAAATCAACTCAAAACCAGCTTTTTAAACCATTAGCAGCAAAATATATGGCATACATGGAAGCATCAATCATAGAAAACGAGACAATTATAATAACAATGGTGATAATGCAGTTGGCATATCAAACATTCACTTTTTCCATAAGAAACAGCGTATAAAACTAAACAAAAAAAAAACATAACTCAAATGTCTAGTCCTATTACTGTGTAAGTAAATCACAGTCTGTGTGGGCACTACAGTGCCCCGAGACATGTCCACTCGTTTTTAGAAAAGGGAGGCACGTGCCACCTGAGAGGTTAGATATAGAGCAAGGTATTAGAAAAGGATATAATGTTGGGGGTGAAAAAGGAGGCCTTTTTTATATCATTTATCAGCTATCTCTGGTTATTAAACGTTTCAAATGACCCTGACGCATTTTTCCTTCCCTCCCCACTACAGTGCAGGGAATTTAAGCTAAGTATCCAACTTACAAACTACATCAGTACACTTATAATGATGAATGAATTCTCAAGCTGTTGTTGAGTGTAAAATCCCAGGCAGAGACTCTTGCTTATCCCCCAAATGGCTAGTCCGACCAGTAGTGTACAACTTTGTTTCAAAGATGGCGTAACTTGCCCTTTGGCAACTAGGCCCCAGCTGTCATGCTGGACTTCAGCAAGTCTGCTTGCAAAGCATAACGCGAAGTTGTAATGACATTCAACAGAAACAGTTAAATAGCGTCATCCTAGACAGCCTTTATAGTAGTGAACTCAGATCCAGTAATGGTGGGAGAAGCGTGGTTGGGTACCACTTGGAATGCAACTCAGTCTTTTTACTGGCACCATAATACTGGCCACATCACATTTTTTCTCCACTACTACTTATAGGAAGGTATTGTAATTCTAATGTTACTGCAGTTACATTCTGTTGTGATCATAATTTATTTTTTAATCTACACGTTGTGGTAACTAAATTGCTGGCGAATATATTGACGGCGGGATTTTCAAATTTCTAGTTTGCCGTTTTCATCAAAATTTCGGCAGCGCTCAGATGTAAACTCCCACTATCGCGTCACTTGATGCTTCAGTGAGAGCTGAGCAAATTGTACTACGCAAACACGCGCACACACACAAAGTCTACTACGCGCATTCATAGCTGCGAACGCATGAAGACAGCAACAACTTGATCCAGCCCACTGCTAAGGGATTAAATACTCCAGAGAAAATTGAAATAATGAAAATCAGTTTGTAGTGACAATAAATTTCACACATCATTCCTTGCTTATAACACTAACATTGTTTCAATCCAATTCTCGCGGACAGCAGACACTATGTTTTTTTTTATTTAAATAACAATATAATACATAACTGTAAATAGTAAGTACACTATAGGGTCAGTTTTAAACTCGGTGGGAAATGTCGCTGCTGGGGCAGAGATAGGTCTTGCTTGATATGACACCTGCTGCAGACTAGAACTCCAATCACGGTTATGAGGGAACTCTTGCTGGTAACAACAAAAACAAATCAAGGATTATGGAACTGAAGTCCACAGTAGCTTTGGGGCAAATGACGAGGAGTATTATTGCACCAGTCGGACCAATCTGAACCAATACCTTTCAAACGCTGAACTATCACTCAGGTGAATATAATAAAGAACGTATTATCGAGAATAAACTTTACTATACATTTACATTACCTCTGGCAACACGGGTGCATTTCAACAAATGACTAAGAAGTTTTGGAGGATTATAAATCAAAATAAAGTAGGCAGTGAATTGCATGAACCTCTTACACAAGGAAGACAGACAGGCAGTATTACAATAAGGTGCTTATAGCAAAGTCAACAGCAAGTTTAATGGCTTTTTGTAAATTTGAATGAAAGATAAGAAATGTCGGAAACAAAAACCTCCTGTGCCCCAATCAGTGAATAACAGCCAGAGGTGTATGGTCACCCGTCCAGCCCAATCCCCTGCCATGTATATCTGTCTGGCATGGCATTAAGTGACATCTTTATATAGTGTCAATGAGATGTCACCCTGCGTACAGCTACTATTAAAACCACCACATTCTGTGTTTTCCGCTATCCGTGGACGTGGCAAGGTAAAGAATCAGGGTCAAACCACCTTGTTACAACAGTTACAAAGGAGACATCCCAAAAAATCTACATTGCAAAATCTACTTTTCTTATCAAGCCATTTCCCACATCGGTTACTTTTTCTAAACTTGTCACACAACGTGTCACCTGTGATCGGCCAGTGGCTAGAAAAACTATACGTGCCATCAGTCCATTTATAATCAGAAGCCACAGGTAGGTTAACCCACAATACGTCCCTGATATGATGGGGCCCAACATGTGTTAGTACGAAAATGGCCACAACATTGTAGTAAAAGGTCACCAAGATCAGTGACTTCCAAAGGCATTTAATCTTTTCACTACCAGCTATATGTGTAAAACCAATGCAAGTCACTGAGGCACAGAAAGAGTTAACAAATACAGGTACACAGTGGAATATGGGATCATTTTACTGATACTCTTAATATTTAATATTAAGTCCAATTGATCGACTATGAGCACAAACCTAACTCTCACAAATCACACAATGCGCGAAATGTGATTCAAAACAGGCTTTAATAAAAATACCTTATCGTGTCATTAATTGGGAGTGTGAAAAGCTAATTCTAACAGATAGACAGATCAATACATTACATAGCGTCCGTATACACATCATTTCTAATCATAATAACCACACAAGATAAATACATTATTTTGTGGTTTAATTACGACTTCGGCCTGGGACCTGGGTGCTGAGATTTGCTCTTGTTGTGATATCTCAAGTATTCAAAACTTTTTAGATGTTAAAACAAAGAGGCTACTTACATACACAGTCAGAGCTAATAATATCTTCGTAATAAAAACACAGGGTCATACACTGGCTATGCAGCATTTTGTAACAGTGGGATAGATAGATAGATCCAAATTACTGTAAATATACCTTCAACAAGGTACCCAAGTACTGATTATTGATAAAAAAATATTCAAATAAAAAATTTACACTTTTATGAACATCCTGCAACTTTATAACTTCACTACGAGGTTACGATAAAAAAAATCTGAAAAATAAACATAAACAAAATATTTACCTAATAGTTTCAATCACTTCTTAACTAAATATGTAAATAGTGTGTTCGGCATTTTACGCTGTGATTAAATGGAATTACTGAGATTATTTTCTTATCTCATTTCTGATTTCTGATATTTTTGATGACAGCACTAAACTCACACATTTACTTGTCAATCACTGCAAAAATCCTAAAATAACAAGCAGAATACTTTAAATGTGACACCTTAAAGTTACCCCATAACCCGCGCCCCCGAACAACGAGATATTGGGCTATAACATCTTAATTAAAACACAAACCGTGAGTATGTGAGTTTTATTTCTAATTCCGTATTTATTACCTCAATATTCAGAATAATTATGAAATAACCACAATGTAAACAAAACAGTATTACAGCTCGTGCCTTCATTGCGTCTGTCATGGCAACCAATAAATATAAATACCATACCATACCAAAACAAATAGTAAAAACTGTCAGTCTGTTAATTATTGTAAAGTACGTGTAATTTGTAAAATCCAAAACGCGTCTATTTTGAAACATAATTACACCTTAATGGTTTTTCAACGCAACAGAGTTTTTTTTGTCGTTTTTCATAAAACATAAATACAGGTTTTTTATCCAATTTTTCGGTTACAACGTACAGTTTTGCAAAGAATGTAAAATGTTTAAAATTCACAGGAAATTAAGAGATCTGGAGCCCCAGACGAGGCCTAAGACATTCAAACTGTGTTCATATGAGCAGATAGAAAAACAAAGTACAGAAAATACTACATTCAACTCCAATCCTGCAGCCAACAACACACACAACCCACCAAATGCTAAACAAATGGGAAATTAGCAGGGGCTTTTTAAACACAACACACAAGAAGGGAGCTGCAGGCTGCAGTTTGTACAAAGAAACTTTGGCATGGTTCTAAAGTTGTGACTTACCAGGAGATCAGGAAATGGGGATCTGGGGAGGAGAAATCTTGCAGATTGTGCAGAGTTGTTGTGGTTGATATTAGTGTTTAATCTGAGGCTGGCTGTGTTTGGAAGTAGTTAGATAGAGGTTAGAGCATGTTGTGAGCTATTTGCTGTAAGCCTGAATCTGCTCCTTCCTCTCTCCTTCTTTTTGGATGACTGATTTCTAAAACAATTCCTTCTTTTGCCAGGGTTGGAGCCTCCCCTCTGAAAGGAGATGGGGGAAGGGACTGCGAGGCTCAGGGATGGCTTGTACCAAAACACAAAAAGTATTCCAGCAAAGTCTGCAGCAACTTAGAATGCAGGCTGGAAGGAGAGCTTCCAGCATCACTGTGTAACATAACATGCATACAGCACAGCACAGAGTACATGTGGCACAGGGGATTGGGGTCTGGAGAGCAGAGTTTAGTGCAAGTTGGGAAAAGAGAATAGAGGGCTGAGTCCCCTCCCCCAATGTTTTGTGGGGTAGGTGAAAGACCCTCTCTCTCTCTCTCTCTTTCTCCCCCCCCTGCTCTCACTGCAGCTGCTCAGCACACTGAGGATACAGTGTAACTTACTGGCCCCAGCAAGAATACACAACTTCATTCCAAAACACAGGGACATCATGCCCTGCCTTGCAACATTTTAGCACAATTTAAGCATCTTAAAGGCTCTGCACTAAACAGTTAATGAGGATAGTGACTTTAATGTTTAATAGGTTTTTACAACACTAGATGTGAAAATATATAGATTATTATTATTATTATTTTATTATTTATATAGCGCCATCAGATTACGTAGCGCTGTACAAAGGGTGGACTAACAGACATTTAATTGCTATATTGTCTATGAATCGTTTCTATATTGTACAGCGCTATGGAATCTGATGGCGCTGTATAAACTATAAAATAATAATAATTATATATATATATATATATTGTAACAGTGTTATTCATTTATAGCACCAACACATTCTGGCGCGCTGTACAATATGGAAACGATTCATAGACAGTATAGCAAGAAAGTAAGAGGCGCTTGCGCAATGTGTCGTTTAAACTTGTGTTTCAAAAAGGGTCGAATAAAGAAAATGATTCGAGTCAATGGTTCATTTTTATTTATGACATAAAAGATGTTAATCTTGATAAAAGTTACGTTTGTTGTTTTAATACAAATAAATAATGCTATGAAGCCAGTAACGCACAGTGTATTATTAAGGTGGCGATATGATGCCAGTAACACACAGTGTATTATTAAGGTGGTGATATGGTGCCAGTAACGCACAGTGTATTATTAAGGTGGTGATATGGTGCCAGTAACGCACAGTGTATTATTAAGGTGGTGATATGGTGCCAGTAACGCACAGTGCGTTATTAAGGTGGTGATATGATGCCAGTAACACACGGTGCATTATTAAGGTGGTGATATGGTGCCAGTAACGCACAGTGTATTATTAAGGTGGTGATATGGTGCCAGTAACACACAGTGTATTATTAAGGTGGTGATATGGTGCCAGTAACGCACAGTGTATTATTAAGGTGGTGATATGGTGCCAGTAACACACAGTGTATTATTAAGGTGGTGATATGGTGCCAATAACGCACAGTGTATTATTAAGGTGGTGATATGGTGCCAGTAACACACAGTGTATTATTAAGGTGGTGATATGGTGCCAGTAACACACAGTGTATTATTAAGGTGGTGATATGGTGCCAGTAACGCATGGTGCGTTATTAAGGTGGTGATATGGTGCCAGTAACACACAGTGTATTATTAAGGTGGCGATATGGTGCCAGTAACGCACAGTGTATTATTAAGGTGGTGATATGGTGCCAGTAACGCACAGTGTATTATTAAGGTGGTGATATGGTGCCACTAACACACAGTGTATTATTAAGGTGGTGATATGGTGCCAGTAACGCACAGTGTATTATTAAGGTGGTGATATGGTGCCACTAACGCACAGTGTATTATTAAGGTGGTGATATGGTGCCAGTAACGCATGGTGCGTTATTAAGGTGGTGATATGGTGCCAGTAACACACAGTGTATTATTAAGGTGGTGATATGGTGCCAGTAACGCACAGTGTATTATTAAGGTGGTGATATGGTGCCAGTAACGCACAGTGTATTATTAAGGTGGTGATATGGTGCCAGTAACACACAGTGTATTATTAAGGTGGTGATATGGTGCCAGTAACGCATGGTGCGTTATTAAGGTGGTGATATGGTGCCAGTAACACACAGTGTATTATTAAGGTGGTGATATGGTGCCAGTAACGCACAGTGTATTATTAAGGTGGTGATATGGTGCCAGTAACGCACAGTGTATTATTAAGGTGGTGATATGGTGCCAGTAACGCACGGTGCATTATTAAGGTGGTGATATGGTGCCAGTAACACACAGTGTATTATTAAGGTGGTGATATGGTGCCAGTAACGCACAGTGTATTATTAAGGTGGTGATATGATGCCAGTAACGCACGGTGCGTTATTAAGGTGGTGTTATGGTGCCAGTAACGCACAGTGTATTATTAAGGTGGTGATATGGTGCCAGTAACGCACGGTGCATTATTAAGGTGGTGATATGGTGCCAGTAACACACAGTGTATTATTAAGGTGGTGATATGGTGCCAGTAACGCACGGTGCATTATTAAGATGGCAATATGAAGCCACTAACACACAGTGTATTATTAAGGTGGTGATATGGTGCCAGTAACGCACAGTGCGTTATTAAGGTGGTGATATGGTGCCAGTAACGCATGGTGCATTGTTACGGTGGCAATATAAAGCCAGTAACGCACAGTGTATTATTAAGGTGGTGATATTATGCCAGTAACGCACAGTGGGTTATTAAGGAGGCAATATGAAGCCACTAACGCACGATGCGTTATTAAGGTGGTGATAAGATGCCAGTAACGCACAGTGTATTATTAAGGTGGTGATATGGTGCCAGTAACGCATGGTGCATTGTTAAGGTGGCGATATAAAGCCAGTAACGCACAGTGGGTTATTAAGGAGGCAATATGAAGTCACTAACACACGGTGCATTATTAAGGTGGTGATATGATGCCAGTAACGCACGGTGCGTTATTAAGGTGGTGATATGGTGCCAGTAACGCACGGTGCGTTATTAAGGTGGTGATATGGTGCCAGTAACGCATGGTGCATTGTTAAGGTGGTGATATCATGCCAGTAACGTGCGGTACGTTATTAAGGTGGCGATATGATAGATAGTGCATATGTTAAAGTGCGATTCATACTTTGTATTCAAAATTAAATGGGAGAAATTAGATAAAGAGTGAAGAATACAAAAGATAATTCTACATACATAATATGATCGATAAAGAGAGTTTATGGTCTTATCAATAGAAAGTTTTTCATTAGTGCAAAATTTTGTCACTAAGGGGTTTATTCACTAAATTGTCCTATTACGGAATTTTATCAAATCGGAACTTTTTACCCAAACTTTGCAATTTGGTTTCAACTAAGTTCAGTTTGGTATTTAGTGAACTAACCTCTAAGAAATCACCCGTAGTGTTTTTGCCATTAGCCCCTGACAGTGCAGAGCTAGCCCTCCAGACACTGTGACTGATCTCACACTGAGATAACCTTTGATGATAAGGCTGATGGATTGGGGGATTTGTAACAGCAGACCCTGATCTCACAAATAATCTTTGCTTATATTATATAGATAATGCATTAAAAATCTGCAAAAACTAAAATATATTTATTTTGATTATTGCGTATAAATTTCCTGCTGTTGAACTTACAGCAAATGATTGATTTTTTTCTATTTATTTTGCATTATTTGTTTTTAATACTCTTGTATTTATTTTTCGAATACTTTTTGTGTATCATGTAATATCCACAAGTGTATGTGAGGTTCCTCCATTCAAGCAGCAGTTAGATCCACTGTGGGAGTGTATCACATAATCCCAATATCCGGAGCCCTGCAGGCTCATGGTCATGTGAGTAGGAACTTGTGTACCTTTTTATACATCTTTTATCTTCTACCATCAGTACAGTAGTCTTTGTCTCGTTTTACATGTTTCCCACACATATGGACTATCTACTACATTGAGTAATGTGATTTGCAATTGGGGCTATTTCCTGCAGCCTGGATGACTCAGGATGATGTGAGTTTTTGTAATCTATCACTATATACCATATAACTGTACATCACAGATAATCTTGCACTGTCAGGTGTTCTCTGTTTCTTCTGTTTAATCCCAAGTAATACTTTGTTGATTTTCATCGTGTAAGATTACAAATAGGGATTATACCACATGAACACGGCCAGAGTCAGGAAAGCTCCGTATAATGTGAGTATCTATAATGCACGGTACATTTATGGAACACTTTGTGTATCTAATATAGTCCTGCACTTGCTGTATTTTGTTTTTACTTTTCTCGATTTATACCATAATTAATGTGGTATTTTTTTTTAAGTGACTGCTTGCATATTATCTAAAATGTCAAATGGACAAAGGGGAACACTTTCATTTTAGAGGTTTGAGTGGGTGTAACCAGGGCCATGAATATTTGGAGTGCGATTGTGGTGTGTGGCCAGTGGTGTTGCTGTTCTGAGTGTGAGATGGTGTGAAAAGGGGCGGAACTATTCTGAGTGTCAGTGGACGTGTGGCCAGGAGCGGGGTTGTTCTGAGTGTCAGTGGACGTGTGGCCAGGAGCGGAGCTGTTCTGAGTGTCAGTGGATGTGTGGCCAGGAGCAGGGCTGTTCTGAGTGTCAGTGGACACGTGGCCAGGAGCGGGGCTGTTCTGAGTGTCAGTGGACGTGTGGCCAGGAGCAGGGCTGTTCTGAGTGTCAGTGGACGTGTGGCCAGGAGCGGGGCTGTTCTGAGTGTCAGTGGACGTGTGGCCAGGAGCGGGGCTGTTCTGAGTGTCAGTGGACGTGTGGCCAGGAGCGGGGCTGTTCTGAGTGTCAGTGGACGTGTGGCCAGGAGCGGGGCTGTTCTGAGTGTCAGTGGGCGTGTGGCCAGGAGCGGGGCTGTTCTGAGTGTCAGTGGGCGTGTGGCCAGCAGCGGGGCTGTTCTGAGTGTCAGTGGGCGTGTGGCCAGGAGCGGGGCTGTTCTGAGTGTCAGTGGGCGTGTGGCCAGGAGCGGGGCTGTTCTGAGTGTCAGTGGACGTGTGGCCAGGAGCGGGGCTGTTCTGAGTGTCAGTGGACGTGTGGCCAGGAGCGGGGCTGTTCTGAGTGTCAGTGGGCGTGTGGCTAGGAGCGGGGCTGTTCTGAGTGTCAGTGGACGTGTGGCCAAGAGCGGGGCTGTTCTGAGTGTCAGTGGACGTGTGGCCAGGAGCGGGGCTGTTCTGAGTGTTAGTGGACGTGTGGCCAGGAGCGGGGCTGTTCTGAGTGTCAGTGGGCGTGTGGCCAGGAGCGGGGCTGTTCTAAGTGTCAGTGGGCGTGTGGCCAGGAGCGGGGCTGTTCTGAGTGTCAGTGGGCGTGTGGCCAGGAGCGGGGCTGTTCTGAGTGTCAGTGGACATGTGGCCAGGAGCGGGGCTGTTCTGAGTGTCAGTGGACATGTGGCCAGGAGCGGGGCTGTTCTGAGTGTCAGTGGGCGTGTGGCCAGGAGTGGGGCTGTTCTGAGTGTGAGTGAAGTGTGGTGGAGCTGTACTGAAAATGTTTTGGTGACTTACTAATAATGAATGCAAATAAATGTAATTTAGAAGAAGAACAATGTATTTAATTTACAAAGACTGATTTCTAGACACATTGTAGTTTAAATACACATTACTGGGAGTATTATTTCTGCAGAGAGCTCTGTCAGAGAAGAATTTTATTATTATTATTGGCCTTTATATATATATATATCTTTATGTGAACAGTCAAGAGGGTACCTGCATAGGGCCCTGTAGGATATTAAACCTTCTCTGAGACAGACCAGATCAACATTATGGAGCTCCTAGAACAGAGGGACATTAGGATTGAATTGAGGGGCAGAGGCCAATAACAAAATTGGGAATGTTCCTCCTAAATAGTGAAACTTGGGAGGTATTCATTCATCTGGTACATTCTATAGCGTGGATTGTACTTCTACATCCTACTAACATTGAGCATTGAAATACTCAGAATAACAACATTATTTAACATCTTTTTACTTGTTTAATGAGACTTAATATACTATGATGGTTGCATAACCTTATATAATACACCGTGTACGGGGAGACAGGGGACCTCCTTATACCATAACCTTATAGCTGCAGTTATAATACACTGTTTGCGGGGAGACAGGCAACCTCCTTATACCATAACCTTATAGCTGCAGTTATAATACACTGTGTGCGGGGAGACAGGGGACCTCCTTACACCATAACCTTATAGCTGCAGTTATAATACACCGTGTGCGGGGAGACAGGGGACCTCTTTACACCATAACCTCATAGCTGCAGTTATAATACACTGTGTGCAGGGAGACAGGGCACCTCCTTACACCATATCCTTATAGCTGCAGTTATAATACACCGTGTACGGGGAGACAGGGGACCTCCTTACACCATAACCTTATAGCTGCAGTTATAATACACTGTGTGCGGGGAGACAGGGGACCTCCTTATACCATAACCTTATAGTTGAAATTATAATACACTGTGTGCGGGGAGACAGGGGACCTCCTTACACCATAGCCTTATAGCCGCAGTTATAATACACTGTGTGCTGGGAGACAGGGGACCTCCTTACACCATAACCTTATAGCTGCAGTTATAATACACTGTGTGTGGGGAGACAGGGGACCTCCTTACACCATAGCCTTATAGCTGCAGTTATAATACACTTTATGCGGGGAGATAGGGGACCTCCTTACACCATAACCTTATAGTTGGAGTTATAATACACTGTGTCTAGTGAGACAGTGGACCTCCTTATACCATAACCTTATAGCTGCAGTTATAATACACTGTGTGTGGGTACAGGGGACCTCCTTACACCATAACCTTATAGCTGCAGTTATAATACACTGTGTGCGGGGAGACAGGGGACCTCCTTCCACCATAACCTTATAGCTGCAGTTATAATACACTGTGTACAGGGAGACAGGGGACCTCCTTACACCATAACCTTATAGCTGCAGTTATAATACACTGTGTGCGGGGAGACAGGGGATCTCCTTACACCATAACCTTATAGCTGCAGTTATAATACACTGTGTACAGGGAGACAGGGGACCTCCTTACACCATAGCCTTATAGCTGCAGTTATAATACACTGTGTGCGGGGAGACAGGGGACCTCCTTACACCATAACCTTATAGCTGCAGATATAATACACTGTATGCAGGGAGACAGGGGACCTCCTTACACCATAACCTTATAGCTGCAGTTATAATACACTGTGTGCGGGGACAGGGGACCTCCTTACACCATAACCTTATAGCTGCAGTTATAATACACTGTGTGCTGGGAGACAGGGGACTTCCTTACACCATAACCTTATAGCTGCAGTTATAATACACTGTGTGCAGGGAGACAGGGGACCTCCTTACACCATAACCTTATAGCTGCAGTTATAATACACTGTGTGCGGGGACAGGGGACCTCCTAACACCATAACCTTATAGCTGCAGTTATAATACACTGTGTACGGGGAGACAGGGGACCTCCTTACACCATAACCTTATAGCTGCAGTTATAATACATTGTGTGCTGGGAGACAGGGGACTTCCTTACACTATAACCTTTTATCTGCAGTTCTTATACACCATTACATATTTAAGCTTAGGTGGCTATGGTGCTTGATATAATTTTTGATTTTCCATATTTTAAGTATATTAACCTGTAACTACATAGTATTATTTATAATCCTCAGGGAATTCTAAATAAAAACTATACAAAAGAAAAACATTTTAACATTTAATGTGTTTAAACTTTCACACTGTAAATACAATGTAATTAAAAGACAAATTATGTATACTGTTTCTGAGGCTTGCATTACAGTCGCAGCCAGTAAGATTTAACTCACGCTCTGAGGCATCGGATTTGCACAAACGCGACATCCGAAAGTGTTAATATTCATTTTAAATGATTCCCTTCTAAGTGTTTATTATTGATTGCCCTGTAAGGGTGCAATTATTGATGATTAAGTAAGGGTGCAATCCAAACGTTATCAGTTAGTGGCCAATTGTCTTTCCAAGCCTTTTATCTGTTAATGACTGGTTACCTAATAATGACTGTGAAAAACTAACAGCAAATGGTAGTAATTAGCATTTTGCCTCCAGGGACAGAACAAACATGTCAGAGAGCTGGGGACAGACAGGAGAAAGAATAAGCTAAAGCAGTAGTTTTCAGCCAGTGTGCCCTGGTACTACCGTGCCTCCAACCACCAAAACATTGTCTTTAGGGTGGTAATGCAGCCCTTACACAACGAAAACTGGTACACTATTAAACTGAACTAATAAACAATAAACAAATAAGACAAGTTTAGCTAAAAATGTGCATTCCTCTAGGAAAGCTTTGAGTAAATGTATAAACATATTGTTTGACTTGGCTCTAAGTTGGGTAAGCCAGTGGTTTCTTGCCCTACGTGCAACACAATCTCTCTCCATTTATGATATACACAAAACACAATATGCACCATGTTTATGAAATAAAGGAACACTAGGGGAACCATAGCAAGTTCATCGGAATTCGGTATTTATGGTGTCAGGAGGTCACTTATTTTTAAGGAATAAACCGTTCACGAAAGGTTTAACTCCAAAGTCTCCTCTCCAGCCCAGATTGCACTGTCCCCTCCAACATCCGCTTGCTGACAAGTTTTTTTAAAATGGCAGCCTAGGACTGCCGCAGGCAGGGCCGCTGCTGATTGGCTCAGCTGACACTCTCAGCAAATCAGTGGCTCCTCATTCACAAAACCACTTGAGAAACATCCATATTTATCTCAGGCCATTTTTATGAATGGAGAGCCTTTAAATGATCAGTAAGTGACTCATTTCTGTGATATAAATATATATATATATAATATTTGGGGTTTATTTACACTTTTGAATCTTAGTTTTGCAATTAGTAACACTTCCCGTCTATTTAGCAGAAAGCAGATGGATCCCTTCCTCACACAAGCATTGCTTTCAGTCCTCCTTTGTTGCCGAATCATGCGCCATGTGACACAATACGCCTCTATGAGAAAACACTGATTGGACACAAGTCCACAGTATTGATGACGTCACCGGAGGCGGAACCCTGTCAGTGTCATAGGGGGAGCGTAATCTAACTTAAAGGACCACTCTAGGCACCCAGACCACTTCAGCTTAATGAGGTGGTCTGGGTGCCAGGTCCTTCTAGGGTTAACCCATTTTTTCATAAACATAGCAGTTTCAGAGAAACTGCTATGTTTATGAATGGGTTAAGCCTTCCCCCTATGTCCTCTAGTGGCTGTCTCATTGACAGCCGCTAGAGGTGCTTGCGTGCTTCTCACTGTGATTTTCACAGTGAGAGCACGCCAGCGTCCATAGGAAAGCATTGAGAATGCTTTCCTATGTGACCGGCTGAATGCGCGCGCAGCTCTTGCCGCGCGTGCGCATTCAGCCGACTGGGAGGAGAAGAGGAGGATCGGAGGAGGAGAGCAGGAGGAGATCTCTCCGCCCAGCGCTGGAAAAAGGTAAGTTTTAACCCTTTTCCCCTTTCCAGAGCCGGGCGGGAGGGGGTCCCTGAGGGTGGGGGCACCCTCAGGGCACTCTAGTGCCAGGAAAACGAGTATGCTTTCCTGGCACTAGAGTGGTCCTTTAAGGAACACTACCAATTAAAATGTGATTTTAAAAAAATAATTATATTTAGAATATTATAAATATTCTAAATATTATATTTAGAATGCATTATGGGAATTATGACACTTCCTCTCTCTTAGATGTTCATAACTGGTCCAAAAGACTTTAAAAATATAAATTGTAAATATATAAAAAGTAAATAGTGCACATATAATGATAATTTTTTCCTTTGTTATTTTTTCTTAATTTGTCAACATGATTATCAACTCAGCACAACTTAATATTTAGTAAATAAACAAAGTATTATTAAAGCTGTGGCAAGCTGAGACACTCCAGCTTTTATTAGAAGCACCATGATCACTTCACTGATATAAAGTGGTCATGGTGCCTGGAGTCTGGATACCCAGAACACGCCGTATAGAGGGGAAACGTTACCCAGAACACGCCGTATAGAGGTGGAACGTTACCCAGAACATGCCGTATAGAGGTGGAACGTTACCCAGAACATGACGTATGGAGGGGAAACGTTACCCAGAACATGCCGTATAGAGGTGGAACGTTACCCAGAACATGCCGTATAGAGGGAGAATGTCACCTAGATCATGCAGTATAGATGGGGGACGTTACACAGAACAAGCAGTATAGAGGGAGAACGTTACCCAGAACATGCCGTATAGAGGGAGAACGTTACCCAGAACACGCCGTTTAGAGGTGGAACGTTACCCAGAACATGCCATGTGGAGGGGAAACGTTACCCAGAACATGCCGTATAGAGGCAGAACGTTACCCAGAACATGCCGTATAGAGGGAGAACGTTACCCAGAACATGCCGTATAGAGGTGGAACGTTACCCAGAACATGCCGTATAGAGGTGGAATGTTACCCAGAACATGCCGTATAAAGGGAGAACGTTACCCAGAACATGCCGTATGGAGGGGAAACGTTACCCAGAACACGCCGTATAGAGATGGAACGTTACCCAGAACATGACGTATAGAGGTGGAACGTTAACCAGAACATGCCGTATAGAGGTGGAATGTTACCCAGAACATGCCGTATAGAAGGAGAACGTTACCCAGAACATGCCGTATGGAGGGGAAACGTTACCCAGAACACGCCGTATAGAGATGGAACGTTACCCAGAACATGCCGTATAGAGGTGGAACGTTACCCAGAATATGCCGTATAGAGGGAGAATGTCACCTAGATCATGCAGTATAGATGGGGGACGTTACACAGAACAAGCAGTATAGAGGGAAAACGTTACCCAGAACATGCAGTATAGAGGTGGAACGTTACCCAGAACATGCCGTATGGAGGGGAAACGTTACCGAGAACACGCCGTATAGAGGTGGAACGTTACCCAGAACATGCCGTATAGAGGGAGAATGTCACCTAGATCATGCAGTATAGATGGGGAATGTTACCCAGAACATGCCGTATAGAGGGAGAACGTTACCCAGAACATGCCGTATGGAGGGGAAACGTTACCCAGAACACGCCGTAAAGAGGTGGAACGTTACCCAGAACATGCCGTATAGAGGGAGAATGTCACCTATATCATGCAGTATAGATGGGGAACGTTACACAGAACAAGCAGTATAGAGGGAGAACGTTGCCCAGAACATGCCGTATGGAGGGGAAACGTTACCCAGAACATGCCGTATAGAGGTGGAACGTTACCCAGAACATGCCATATAGAGGGAGAACGTTACCCAGAACATGCCGTATAGAGGTGGAACGTTGCCCAGAACACGCCGTATAGAGGTGGAACGTTACCCAGAAGACGCCGTATAGAGGGAGAACGTTACCCAGAACATGCCGTAGAGAGGGAGAACGTTACCCAGAACATGCCGTGTGGAGGGGAAACGTTACCCAGAACATACCATTTTAAATTGCTTACTCTAGTAGAGTGGTGGAGATAACCATGTTATTTAAATGTTATTTAAACATGTTATTTAAAATATATTTTACTGTTATATTAGCCCCCAGCCCCTGCCCCCCGACTTCAGCCCGAATCCTCCATATATGATAGAGCTTATGCCATACACACACCACAGCCCATCTCCCCACCCACTGCAGCCACTATCCCCCCACATACTAAGCAACACAACACAAGTAAACACTACACCCTCTATCCCCACGTACACTACAACCCTTATCGCCTTTACATCTTACAACACATACACTCCACAGACTACAGCTCATATCCCCCCACACATACACTACAGCTCCTAACCACCCACACATACACTATGGCTCCTAACCACCCACACATGCACTACAGCTCCTAACCAACACATACACTACAGCTCCTAACCACCAACACATACACTACAGCTCCTAACCACCCACACATACACTACAGCTCCTAACCACCAACACATACACTACGGCTCCTAACCACCCACACATACACTACAGCTCCTAACCAACACATACACTACAGCTCCTAACCACCAACACATACACTACAGCTTCTAACCACCAACACATACACTACGGCTCCTAACCACCCACACATACACTGCAACTCCTAACCACCCACACATGTACTACAGCTCCTAACCACCAACACATATACTACAGCTCCTAACTACCAACACATACACTACAGCTCCTAACCACCCACACATACACTACAGCTCCTAACCACTCATACATACACTGCAGCTCCTAACCACCCACACATACAGTACAGCTCCTAACCACTCACACATACTCTACAGCTTCTAACCACCAACACATAAACTACAGCTCCTAGCCACCAACAAATACACTACAGCTCCTAACCACTCACACGTACACTACAGCTCATAACCACCAACACATACACTACAGCTCATAACCACCAACACATACACTAAAGCTCCTAACCACCCACACGTACACTACAGCTCCTAACCACTAACACATACACTGCAGCTCCTAACCACTCACACATACTCTACAGCTTCTAACCACCAACACATAAACTACAGCTCCTAGCCACCAACAAATACACTACAGCTCCTAACCACTCACACGTACACTACAGCTCATAACCACCAACACATACACTACAGCTCCTAACCACCAACACATACACTAAAGCTCCTAACCACCCACACGTACACTACAGCTCCTAACCACTAACACATACACTGCAGCTCCTAACCACCCACACATACACTACAGCTCCTAACCACCAACACATACACTACAGCTCCTAACTACAAACACATACACCACAACTCCTAACCACTCACACATACACTACAGCTCCTAACCACTCACACATACACTACAGCTCCTAACCACCAACACATACACTACAGCTCCTAACTACCCACACATATACTACAGCTCCTAACCACCCACACATACACTTCGAGCCCTATGCCTTACACACTACAGTTCCCATCCCCAATCTTTTACAGCCTCTATTGTCCATGTACCCTAAAGCCGTTAAACTGAAACACGCAGACACACTACAATCCCTGTACACACTACACAAACAACCCTTTTCACAGACACAAAACCCCAGACGGAGCCTACACTCTCACACAACCCCTCAAGCAACCTCGCACCGACAAGCTCACGTAACTCCAAAAGCAGAGTCCACACAACCTCACAAGCAGCTTACACAAACACACACACAACACAACAGGTTGTCTACCCCACACAAGCAACCTCACTAGCAGCATCCTCTGATACAAGCAGATTCTCCACACATACACACACACCACCACAAACAGCCTACCCCCCACGCAAACCACCATAGGCTTTCTACCCCACACACAACACCACAAACAACCTACCCCACACACAACACCACAAACAGCCTACCCCACACACAAAACACCATAGGCTTTCTATCCCACACACACAACACCACAAACAGCCAACTTCACAACTCCACACACAACACCACAAACAGCATACCCCCCACACAACACCACAAACAGCCAACTCCACACACAACACCACAAACAGCATACCCCACACCCAACACCACAAACAGCCTACCCTACATGCAAAACACCACAAACAGCATACACCACACACAAAACCTCCTCCCAATTCTGTCCCTCTTTTGCCCTCTATATTCCACATATGGGGACATCAGAGACAAGTCATCAGTAAATGCAGAACAAGCATGTAATTAAATGTACTTGCACTGCGCTAAACAAACACAGGGCTTCAGCAGGGCTCTGCACATGGGATGCTGTGGAGGGCATTACACTGACATGCCCACTTTGGTAGGATGGGCGTTATTGGTGATGACACAACAGCCCCCTCTCTGGCCCTGCCCACTCATATTAGACTGCTCTGCCTTTTAAAGCCCTGGCCAAATAATGGTCCCAGCCCGGCCTTAGTTATGGGGCTTCAAGGTTCCTCTAAAGAAACACTCTGGGTACCACAGCCACATCATGGGAATTAGGTTGTTATGGTGCAAGGAGGTCTCCTGGCATCAGCTGAGTTCAGTACCCGCTTGCTCTTGCCATAACCATCGTTTGCAGTCCAAGGCTTGAAGCAGGCATGTTTATTTCATGCCTAACTTGTTACTGCTCCTTTAACACAAACTAATGCGCGTCGTAGTGTTTAATTTATACCGTATTTTTGGACCTTTTTGAAAATCTGTTTTGTGTCCAATTACCTTTCATATGACACTTATTTTTCATTAAAATAGTTAGCCCAGAAATGCCTTTCGTATTTATCTTGGAAGCAGTGCCATGGAATTTTCAATAAAAGCAATTATACTAAAATATAGCAAATTAAAATATATTCTCGAATATCCATGGCACTGGGGACGCCTTTATGTCAGGTTTGTGTACCTAACTGTTAATATGATCACAGTTTTCCCATGCCCCCCATTATACACAGGCACCCATCCAGCTCTGTAAATGGGAGGGGGGGGGGGGTCCCAGGGACTCTTATGACAAAATAAAAGAAAATATTGTTTTTATTATGACATCACGCCAGCTGGGCAAACACTCGCTCTCCTGCCATAACACTGAGCCCATTCTCTGCTCCGTGTCTTTAATCTAAGTGTATTAAATCAGAAAAGGAAACTCGTGTTTTATTCATTTCTCCTCTTACAGAACAGTCCTGCTTTCTTTGGCTCTGTCCAAGTGAGTTAATAAACAGCGCAAAGTGCAGGCGCGTATTGGACAATGTCACTGACAGAACGTTACAATTCCAAAAAAAAACGGCACTTCATATTAGCCAGAGTTTTGCTTGGCGGTTGTCACGGTGATAGCAAAGATAATTATGTTCGTTTTTAGACTTCTGGGAATATTCACTACAGTCCAACATTACTTTCTACAAATTAATATGCTTAATTGTCTTAGCTCGGCATATTCCGGGAAGCTATAACTATCTTTATTTATTTATTTTTATTTCCAATCTGTGTTTTTATAAAGTTTTATAGCTGTTGTGTAAAAATAATTCTGAAACGATTATATTTAATTTTAATATTTAAATATTTCTTTGGCGTTGTGCTTATTATTTATAAGTTATAATTTTGGAGGACCTAAACTAGCTCACATGGTCTCAGTTTTGTTGAAAAGTGAAGCTCTCTCACTGCTCAGCTAATACCGATAGCCTTTTTAATGACAGTTGCAGCTGGCGCGCATGACGCATAGTGGGACTATGAGCAATCTGATTGGCTGCTAACAGTGTAACGCAGGATCCATCCACAAAGATACCCCATGTCTTTATACTGTGTGGGCTACAATGGGTCATTGATGTGGTTTTGTGTCTCCAACCTGCTGGCGAAAACTCTTACAGTGTTGAAATAAAGAAATATACAAAATCCAGAAAGGTGGCTGTGGGGAATCCATTTACCAGATATAGATGTGGCAAGATCAGATATGGCTGTCAGATAACCCAGTAATGCCGTGCCCTGCCGTCCATCCACCCAGTGAGTGGTAATATCATAACAGGACCTATGGGAACATGATAATAAAAGGACCCCAGGATGCCCAGTCCCATTGTACAGTGCTACGGAAAATGATGGCGCTATATAAATAATAAAAGAATAATAAAAGAATAATGGTTCTACTATATATAGCGCCAGAGGATCTAGCTTTTACAAAAAGACACCCTCTCTGTGTGGCGTGGGGTCTCCAAGTCCCTGTCCGTCATCCCACCTAGATTCCAACCACCCTACTAACCTCCCCCGTATTGTGCAATAAGTAATAGAGAGGGGGCTATATATTCCCAGAGCAGACAGAGAGAGTGGCCACACAAAGCAGAAGATGCCGGGGACCGTTTCCCACAGGAAGCTCCAATGAGTGGCTTTTCACTGCCACACAATTTATAGCCACTTCAGCTGCAAGACAAAGTGGCCACTTTAAACAGTACAGTGATACAAACTATCAGGAAGCCGTAAGACCCACCACCATCAATTCAAACTCTAAACGCCAGCAGATCAACTAGTAATAGCTTTACCACTGCACTGCGGACGTTTTTAAACTACATTCCCCATGATGCTCTGCACTACTGAAATAAACCATAAAATGATTTGTATTTAATTTACCTCAAATGGTGAGGCTGAGAGATAAGCGAGTGTTTAGTGCAATGATTATTATTCATATTTTTAACTGGGCGCAATCGTTATTTTATTTATAAAATATTTTACCAGGAAAGATACATTGAGATTTCTCTTGTTTTCAAGTATGTCCTGGGTCCACAATACATAGCATTCATAATACACTGTGTGGGGTGATAGTGCCAGTCAAAGCCTGCGGGGTATGTTAGATGGATGGATTTATCTGTAGGAAAACCACCACTTTAAAGGGGAATTACCGTACGTGTTTCTACATGTGGCACAATACGTGGTCTGTGAAGGAGCAATGGCAATGTAGAAATTTGTAGAAATTCATTTTTTCTCACCAACAAAAACATCAAAATCAAAATTAGAAAGATATATTAACTAGTGATAGCCTAAACCAATAGCAAACAACCTCCCCCCCCCTGAAAACCCGCTACGGTAAATAATATTCCTAATTTGCAATCACCAAGAAAATCTTTACACCCAGATACAGAGAGTCTTATGAAATCATTTAACACCCCCATAGTGTGCTTCCCAGCAGAATCTGGAACACAAACACAGAAAGAGATTAATAAGAAGTGTCACATTCACATTCTATGGCGTTTTCACACCACAATCACACACATTACAGAGTACAGCCTACACACACCACAATCACACACATTGCAGAGTACAGCTTACGCACACCACAATCACACACATTACAGAGTACAGCCTACACACACCACAATCACACACATTGCAGAGTACAGCTTACGCACACCACAATCACACACATTACAGAGTACAGCCTACACACACCACAATCACACACATTACAGAGTACAGCCTACACACACCACAATCACACACATTAAAGAGTACAGCTGACACACACCACAGTCACACACATTACAGAGTACAGCCGACACACACCACAGTCACACACATTACAGAGTACAGCCAACACACACCACAGTCACACACATTACAGAGTACAGCCGACACACACCACAGTCACACACATTGCAGAGTACAGCCTACACACACCACAGTCACACACATTACATAGTACAGCCGACACACACCACAGTCACACACATTGCAGAGTACAGCCGACACACACCACAGTTACACACATTACAGAGTACAGCCTACACACACCACAGTCACACACATTACAGAGTACAGCCTACACACACCACAATCACACACATTACAGAGTACAGCCGACACACACCACAATCACACACATTAAAGAGTACAGTCTACACACACCACAGTCACACACATTGCAGAGTACAGCTTACGCACACCACAATCACACACATTACAGAGTACAGCCAACACACACCACAGTTACACACATTACATAGTACAGCCTACACACACCACAGTCACACACATTACAGAGTACAGCCTGCACACACCACAGTTACACACATTACATAGTACAGCCTACACACACCACAGTCACACACATTACAGAGTACAGCCTGCACACACCACAGTTACACACATTACAGAGTACAGCCTGCACACACCACAATCACACACATTACAGAGTACAGCCTGCACACACCACAGTTACACACATTACATAGTACAGCCTACACACACCACAGTCACACACATTACAGAGTACAGCCTACACACACCACAATCACACACATTACAGAGTACAGCCAACACACACCACAATCACACACATTACAGAGTACAGCCTACACACACCACAGTTACACACATTACATAGTACAGCTTACGCACACCACAATCACACACATTGCAGAGTACAGCCGACACACACCACAGTCACACACATTACATAGTACAGCCTACACACACCACAGTTACACACATTACATAGTACAGCCTACACACACCACAGTCACACACATTACAGAGTACAGCCAACACACACCACAGTTACACACATTACATAGTACAGCCTACACACACCACAGTCACACACATTACATAGTACAGCCTACACACACCACAGTTACACACATTACATAGTACAGCCTACACACACCACAGTCACACACATTACAGAGTACAGCCAACACACACCACAGTTACACACATTACATAGTACAGCCTACACACACCACAGTCACACACATTACAGAGTACAGCCTGCACACACCACAGTTACACACATTACATAGTACAGCCTACACACACCACCGTCACACACATTACAGAGTACAGCCTGCACACACCACAGTTACACACATTACAGAGTACAGCCTGCACACACCACAATCACACACATTACAAAGTACAGCCTGCACACACCACAGTTACACACATTACATAGTACAGCCTACACACACCACAGTCACACACATTACAGAGTACAGCCTGCACACACCACAGTTACACACATTACAGAGTACAGCCTACACACACCACAGTCATACACATTACAGAGTACAGCCTGCACACACCACAGTTACACACATTACATAGTACAGCCTACACACACCACAGTCACACACATTACAGAGTACAGCCAACACACACCACAGTTACACACATTACATAGTACAGCCTACACACACCACAGTCACACACATTACAGAGTACAGCCTGCACACACCACAATCACACACATTACAAAGTACAGCCTGCACACACCACAGTTACACACATTACATAGTACAGCCTACACACACCACAGTCACACACATTACAGAGTACAGCCTGCACACACCACAGTTACACACATTACAGAGTACAGCCTGCACACACCACAATCACACACATTACAAAGTACAGCCTGCACACACCACAGTTACACACATTACATAGTACAGCCTACACACACCACAGTCACACACATTACAGAGTACAGCCTGCACACACCACAGTTACACACATTACAGAGTACAGCCTACACACACCACAGTCATACACATTACAGAGTACAGCCTGCACACACCACAGTTACACACATTACATAGTACAGCCTACACACACCACAGTCACACACATTACAGAGTACAGCCAACACACACCACAGTTACACACATTACATAGTACAGCCTGCACACACCACAGTTACACACATTACAGAGTACAGCCTACACACACCACAATCACACACATTGCAGAGTACAGCTTACGCACACCACAATCACACACATTACAGAGTACAGCCTACACACACCACAATCACACACATTGCAGAGTACAGCTTACGCACACCACAATCACACACATTACAGAGTACAGCCTACACACACCACAATCACACACATTACAGAGTACAGCCTACACACACCACAATCACACACATTAAAGAGTACAGCCGACACACACCACAGTCACACACATTACAGAGTACAGCCGACACACACCACAGTCACACACATTACAGAGTACAGCCAACACACACCACAGTCACACACATTACAGAGTACAGCCGACACACACCACAGTCACACACATTGCAGAGTACAGCCTACACACACCACAGTCACACACATTACATAGTACAGCCGACACACACCACAGTCACACACATTGCAGAGTACAGCCGACACACACCACAGTTACACACATTACAGAGTACAGCCTACACACACCACAGTCACACACATTACAGAGTACAGCCTACACACACCACAATCACACACATTACAGAGTACAGCCGACACACACCACAGTCACACACATTGCAGAGTACAGCCTACACACACCACAATCACACACATTACAGAGTACAGCCGACACACACCACAATCACACACATTAAAGAGTACAGACTACACACACCACAGTCACACACATTGCAGAGTACAGCTTACGCACACCACAATCACACACATTACAGAGTACAGCCTACACACACCACAATCACACACATTACAGAGTACAGCCAACACACACCACAAGCACACACATTACAGAGTACAGCCTACACACACCACAGTTACACACATTACATAGTACAGCTTACGCACACCACAATCACACACATTGCAGAGTACAGCCGACACACACCACAGTCACACACATTACATAGTACAGCCTACACACACCACAGTTACACACATTACATAGTACAGCCTACACACACCACAGTCACACACATGACAGAGTACAGCCAACACACACCACAGTTACACACATTACATAGTACAGCCTACACACACCACAGTCACACACATTACATAGTACATCCTACACACACCACAGTTACACACATTACATAGTACAGCCTACACACACCACAGTCACACACATTACAGAGTACAGCCAACACACACCACAGTTACACACATTACATAGTACAGCCTACACACACCACAGTCACACACATTACAGAGTACAGCCTGCACACACCACAGTTACACACATTACATAGTACAGCCTACACACACCACAGTCACACACATTACAGAGTACAGCCTGCACACACCACAGTTACACACATTACAGAGTACAGCCTGCACACACCACAATCACACACATTACAGAGTACAGCCTGCACACACCACAGTTACACACATTACATAGTACAGCCTACACACACCACAGTCACACACATTACAGAGTACAGCCTACACACACCACAATCACACACATTACAGAGTACAGCCAACACACACCACAATCACACACATTACAGAGTACAGCCTACACACACCACAGTTACACACATTACATAGTACAGCTTACGCACACCACAATCACACACATTGCAGAGTACAGCCGACACACACCACAGTCACACACATTACATAGTACAGCCTACACACACCACAGTTACACACATTACATAGTACAGCCTACACACACCACAGTCACACACATTACAGAGTACAGCCAACACACACCACAGTTACACACATTACATAGTACAGCCTACACACACCACAGTCACACACATTACATAGTACAGCCTACACACACCACAGTTACACACATTACATAGTACAGCCTACACACACCACAGTCACACACATTACAGAGTACAGCCAACACACACCACAGTTACACACATTACATAGTACAGCCTACACACACCACAGTCACACACATTACAGAGTACAGCCTGCACACACCACAGTTACACACATTACATAGTACAGCCTACACACACCACAGTCACACACATTACAGAGTACAGCCTGCACACACCACAGTTACACACATTACAGAGTACAGCCTGCACACACCACAATCACACACATTACAAAGTACAGCCTGCACACACCACAGTTACACACATTACATAGTACAGCCTACACACACCACAGTCACACACATTACAGAGTACAGCCTGCACACACCACAGTTACACACATTACAGAGTACAGCCTACACACACCACAGTCATACACATTACAGAGTACAGCCTGCACACACCACAGTTACACACATTACATAGTACAGCCTACACACACCACAGTCACACACATTACAGAATACAGCCTGCACACACCACAGTTACACACATTACAGAGTACAGCCTACACACACCACAATCATACACATTGCAGAGTACAGCTTACGCACACCACAATCACACACATTACAGAGTACAGCCTACACACACCACAATCACACACATTGCAGAGTACAGCTTACGCACACCACAATCACACACATTACAGAGTACAGCCTACACACACCACAATCACACACATTACAGAGTACAGCCTTCACACACCACAATCACACACATTAAAGAGTACAGCCGACACACACCACAGTCACACACATTACAGAGTACAGCCGACACACACCACAGTCACACACATTACAGAGTACAGCCAACACACACCACAGTCACACACATTACAGAGTACAGCCGACACACACCACAGTCACACACATTGCAGAGTACAGCCTACACACACCACAGTCACACACATTACATAGTACAGCCGACACACACCACAGTCACACACATTGCAGAGTACAGCCGACACACACCACAGTTACACACATTACAGAGTACAGCCTACACACACCACAGTCACACACATTACAGAGTACAGCCTACACACACCACAATCACACACATTACAGAGTACAGCCGACACACACCACAATCACACACATTAAAGAGTACAGTCTACACACACCACAGTCACACACATTGCAGAGTACAGCTTACGCACACCACAATCACACACATTACAGAGTACAGCCTACACACACCACAGTCACACACATTACAGAGTACAGCCGACACACACCACAGTCACACACATTGCAGAGTACAGCCTACACACACCACAATCACACACATTACAGAGTACAGCCGACACACACCACAGTCACACACATTGCAGAGTACAGCCTACACACACCACAATCACACACATTACAGAGTACAGCCGACACACACCACAATCACACACATTAAAGAGTACAGACTACACACACCACAGTCACACACATTGCAGAGTACAGCTTACGCACACCACAATCACACACATTACAGAGTACAGCCTACACACACCACAGTCACACACATTAAAGAGTACAGCCGACACACACCACACTCACACACATTACAGAGTACAGCCTACACACACCACAGTCACACACATTAAAGAGTACAGCTTACACACACCACAGTTACACACATTACATAGTACAGCCGACACACACCACAGTTACACACATTACAGAGTACAGCCTACACACACCATAGTCACACACATTAAAGAGTACAGCTTACACACACCACAGTCACACACATTACAGAGTACAGCCTGCACACACCACAGTTACACACATTACATAGTACAGCTTACGCACACCACAATCACACACATTACAGAGTACAGCCTACACACACCACAATCACACACATTACAGAGTACAGCCAACACACACCACAAGCACACACATTACAGAGTACAGCCTACACACACCACAGGTACACACATTACATAGTACAGCTTACGCACACCACAATCACACACATTGCAGAGTACAGCCGACACACACCACAGTCACACACATTACATAGTACAGCCTACACACACCACAGTTACACACATTACATAGTACAGCCTACACACACCACAGTCACACACATGACAGAGTACAGCCAACACACACCACAGTTACACACATTACATAGTACAGCCTACACACACCACAGTCACACACATTACATAGTACATCCTACACACACCACAGTCACACACATTACAGAGTACAGCCAACACACACCACAGTTACACACATTACATAGTACAGCCTACACACACCACAGTCACACACATTACAGAGTACAGCCTGCACACACCACAGTTACACACATTACATAGTACAGCCTACACACACCACAGTCACACACATTACAGAGTACAGCCTGCACACACCACAGTTACACACATTACAGAGTACAGCCTGCACACACCACAATCACACACATTACAGAGTACAGCCTGCACACACCACAGTTACACACATTACATAGTACAGCCTACACACACCACAGTCACACACATTACAGAGTACAGCCTACACACACCACAATCACACACATTACAGAGTACAGCCAACACACACCACAATCACACACATTACAGAGTACAGCCTACACACACCACAGTTACACACATTACATAGTACAGCTTACGCACACCACAATCACACACATTGCAGAGTACAGCCGACACACACCACAGTCACACACATTACATAGTACAGCCTACACACACCACAGTTACACACATTACATAGTACAGCCTACACACACCACAGTCACACACATTACAGAGTACAGCCAACACACACCACAGTTACACACATTACATAGTACAGCCTACACACACCACAGTCACACACATTACATAGTACAGCCTACACACACCACAGTTACACACATTACATAGTACAGCCTACACACACCACAGTCACACACATTACAGAGTACAGCCAACACACACCACAGTTACACACATTACATAGTACAGCCTACACACACCACAGTCACACACATTACAGAGTACAGCCTGCACACACCACAGTTACACACATTACATAGTACAGCCTACACACACCACAGTCACACACATTACAGAGTACAGCCTGCACACACCACAGTTACACACATTACAGAGTACAGCCTGCACACACCACAATCACACACATTACAAAGTACAGCCTGCACACACCACAGTTACACACATTACATAGTACAGCCTACACACACCACAGTCACACACATTACAGAGTACAGCCTGCACACACCACAGTTACACACATTACAGAGTACAGCCTACACACACCACAGTCATACACATTACAGAGTACAGCCTGCACACACCACAGTTACACACATTACATAGTACAGCCTACACACACCACAGTCACACACATTACAGAATATAGCCTGCACACACCACAGTTACACACATTACAGAGTACAGCCTGCACACACCACAATCACACACATTACAGAGTACAGCCTGCACACACCACAGTTACACACATTACATAGTACAGCCTACACACACCACAGTCACACACATTACAGAGTACAGCCTGCACACACCACAGTTACACACATTACATAGTACAGCCTACACACACCACAGTCACACACATTACAGAGTACAGCCTGCACACACCACAGTTACACACATTACATAGTACAGCCTACACACACCACAATCAAAGACATTACAGAGTACAGCCAACACGCACCACATCCATACACACAACGTTCAACCACACTATGGGGGGAGAATAGAGGGAAAGACTATGGGGCAGAATGTGAGACTCAGAGTTTTTCACTAAATTGCACATTTTTGCAAATCGAATCCAAATAAAAAAACTGAGGCAAAAAGTTATGACTATAGCCTAATTGGAGAATTTTCCCAGATCAGCTTTTTTTGTCTCAGTTTTTCCATTCGGATTTAATTTGTGAAGATTGGGAGATGAGTGATTAACTAACAATAAAAATTGTCAGGAAAAGTAGATTGTCATCACGGACAAGTAGATCCCTTTGTACAACGCTACGAAATTTTGCTGGCGATATATAAATAATAGATTGTCATGACGAACAAGTAGATTGGGCTACACTGTAGGCCCTTGAGCAAGTAGATTTAATTTTTTTTTTATTCCACGTCCCTGCTCTACAATTGCCAGCTTAGTAAATAAACCAGGAATGGAGTCAGGAGAAGGCGCAAAGTCTGTGAAGGGTTAATGACCTTCTTCACCCCCGCGTGAGTCATTCTGTAGTATGGGTTGGTGTCTGTCTAACGTCATCACTACAGACTAACTCACAAGAACATGTTTATTTATAAAAAGATTACATGAATTTACACGCTACTCTCTGCGCTCCCCAGTGGCCGCCCACTGCAGAGCTCCAGCGCAGGTCTGCTGGGTCACCATTGTGTTTTCCTTACAGCATAATCACATATATTAAATACAGAGCTAAATATATTTATATTCAATGTGTACATAACCAGACGTGAACTCTCACTGATTCAAGGTCAAACTCGCAGATTTTAGCATCGCCATCTGGAGTGCAGGCCGCCTGCAGGCCTCCTCCATATCACAACAAATCTCATAATCCTCAGCAAGGAGTACATCTGAGCATCATGGGAACTGTATATCGAAAAGCCGTGGGCGCAGTATTATTGCACTCTAAGGGTTGGTTGCCATTTCCTGCTCCAAAACTCTATCAATTTAAATAATCTCAAATATTTTCTGTTCAACAGAATTCAATAAATGATCTACTAATAAATATGTTTATTATTATAATATATATAATAAAATATAATAAACATATGTTCATAGTTAATGAAACTAACGTGTCCTAGTTTTTAACGTATTACCTGTGTATGATTGTGGAGCAATTGCTGTGTCAGTGTGGGCCGCCACCGTGTCATCTAATTAACACACTAAATACAAATTGAAATATTTTACGGCCAACATAAATCACGTATTTCCAGAGACATATCCTGTGACCCTGCACTGTGTAGTTCAGTATCGGAGGGTTCTATAGGAACACTGCCTGCAGTAGCTTTATTACTGTGTATCCTCTCCAACCCACATTCTTTTCTCAACCCCTGTTATGGGGTCCGTGTGTATTGAATGCTCTGTATACACACTGTACATGCGTTTACTCTGATTGGATTTTATGGATTTTGTATACATGTACGGTCATTTCACCAGTGGCTCAGCTTAGTGATGCATGATCCCAGTGCTACTTCCCATTTATATGTTTTTTGTTTGTTTGTTTCTGTACCAATTATTGTATATATATTTTAATAAATAGTTACAGCTTATTAGATGGCTTTGGTGTACACCAAAAATTTCTTTAATTAAAAAACACAAATCCTGCCGTAAATGAAGGATTGTGGAGTCTGAGTCAGTTACAATGTATACAGTGTCTCGCTGTGTGGGGGAATAATGACTTTGGACAGAGTATTATTAATAATAGCGATTAACCCTTTGCAGGTTCCTTGGAGGAGAATCTGGGATCCAAAACAAATAGCTAGCTCTGTAATAGTTCATTAAGAAAGCATTGCTCCCTTTCCCTCTTCTTCGTCAGAGTGATGTATACTCAGATGGCAGCTAAGAGGCCAGCAAAGTGTCTTCAGTTTTTGCCATTAAATGGCGCTTAGTATGGATTCGTGGTCTGTCTAATCCATGACCCAACTGTGCTGGGTGGCTTTATTGTGTGATTGCTGGGTTGGTAGCTATGGACTGGCACATATTGCATGCGATGTGTCCAGTTGGCACAGACTCCACCCGTCTTTGGAAGATTTCTTACAGCGGCCGTCATTTCATAGTTTGATTTTATATTTTTATATTTACTTCATTTCAAATTATCACAATCTGTTAGAAACCTTTTCAAAAGGATTTATATTTTGTAGACCGTTAAAGAAACATAGAAACATGGAATGTGACGGCAGATAAGAACCATTCAGCCCATCTAGTCTGCCCAATTTTCTAAAATACTTTCATTAGTCCCTGGCCTTAGTCTACGGGAAGTTTTGTAATGAAATCATTTGAAAAGTATATCTAGAAATATGACATCGAGGCCAATGACTCTCCCAGCGTGGAGATTCTGTGATGGGGGACACACCTCGTTACATGGATTGGTGATGTAGAAGCTGGTAACCAGTTAGATCTGTGCTGTTACTTTATTACTAAATATATTCACACCCTGCATGTAGGCGAAACCTGCGTATCTGGTGATAAACTCAACAATCTAATATGTCTGCAACTTCCAATGTTCCCACCAGGATAAATGACCGCTTGTCTCAACACATTTTATTAAAGAAAATATGTCACTTTTCAGTATTTCATTAAGATATAATCGTTATGAAATATGGGTTAAGACTGTATTGAAATTTCACTGAAACTAGGGAGTATTTTATCTTATGGTAAAGCGGAAAAGGGCCTTGACAGGGGTTAGGAGGCGGGCTTAGGAGGAAGCGGCTAGGACTGGTGGGTTGTGGGTAAGGGGTTTGGCTATTTAAATAAGCAGCCATTTTGGAATCAGCACTGTTAATTACCTACCTGGCTGAGTTTGTCCCACCCACCCTCCTTGGGATTTTGTTAGTTACGTGGGTTATCCCGTTTTGTCACAGCGGCGGGATAGGGAGCTGAAGGAGAGGAATAGGCTCCCCATTAGGAAGATTGATGGAAATGGAAAAATTGTGGTGATTGGTAAGTTTGGTAGGTTTCGAGTCCTGTCGGTGGCTCAGAACCTCGTGGGGTAGGGGTATCCGGGTATACCCCTGCCATGGTTAAATTATATTTGGTGTGGGTAGGGGTATCCGGGTATACCCCTGCCATGGTTAATTATGTTTGGCACTTTAAGTTATGTTCAGGTTGAAATGATGTTGGAAGAATGTTATATATATATATATTATGTGTTATTTATATGGGGGTCATTGCCTTGTATATTAACTGAAGGATACGGATGAGAGGGCGGGGTATGGGGCAATGACCCATGTTTTCTATGTTAAGTTATTATTATCATTATTATAGTAGTATGGTTATTATCATTACATATATATATATATATATATATCTCATAATTATTTAATAAAAGCTGTGGACAATTCGACCCATATACCCTAGTGTCAGTGTTTTATTGGGGAAGGTATGTGGGGGTTTTTGTCCAAGGTTCCGACTGCCCATATGGCGACTATACACCGGTCATGAGTTTGACAAAAAAAGAGGCACCTCTGTCAACTTTTGTCCAATTCCAGCAGCCGTCACAAATGGCAATTGTGGGATTCAGGCTTTGTCTGTGTGTGTGTGTCTGTGTGCAGGGCTGGATTAACACAGGGGCTGATGAAGCTGAAGTTCCAGGCCCATCGATAAAATAAAAAAATAATATATATTTTCTTCACAGACTTTCGCAAAAGTGTTTTGGAAAGGAAAGGAAACACTTTTGAGAAAGCCTCTTACCAGGTGAAACGCGTTAAAGGACCACTATAGTGCCAGGAAAACATACTCGTTTTCCTGGCACTATAGTGCCCTGAGGGTGCCCCCACCCTCAGGGACCCCCTCCCGCCAGGCTATGGGGAGAGTAAAGGGTTAAGACTTACCTTTATTCCAGCGCCGGGCGGGGAGCTCTCCTCCTCCTCTCCGCCTCCGATCCTCCCTTTCGGCTGAATGCGCACGCGCGGCAAGAGCTGTGCGCGCATTCAGCCGGTCTCATAGGAATGCGTTTACAATGGACGCTTGTGTGCTCTCACTGTGATTTTCACAGTGAGAATCACGCAAGCGCCTCTAGCCGCTGTCAGTGAGACAGCCACTAGAGGATTTGGAGGCTGGATTAACCCTATTATAAACATAGCAGTTTCTCTGAAACTGCTATGTTTATAAAAAAAAAAGGGTTAATCCTAGAGAGACCTGGCACCCAGACCACTTCATTAAGCTGAAGTGGTCTGGGTGCCTAGAGTGGTCCTTTAATTGTATTTATTATCTACCTCACTTTGAGTGTATTTTTCTTGATTTATATTTTATATTAATTACCTTTAAATAAAAGTATTTTTTTAGTGGACCAACCTTTGCTGCTATTCTGCTTGAACTATCCGTGGTGGGGGTTGTACCACCCAACCCTGAGGGATAGAGCAGTGCACATCTGCTCCATCAAATGTGAGTAAATTTCTTACCACTTTAATTGTATTCTGTGCTTTACGGTACACACTTTTTCTCCTATATTTATACTTCCAAGTCGGCACTACACTATAATACCCTAAGCCCATATCCGTAGAGCTGCTTATGCATCCACCATTTGAGTGACCACAACCACCAAGAACCACACTATATCCGTAGGCGGGGATTGTTCCACCCAGGCGTTCAAGTTGGAGCTACAATTTTAGCTCCAGGAAATTGTAAATGTGTTTCTTTTGTTTTAGTCTATATATTTGGACAGTGACATACTACACTATATATTTTCCTTTTTTTTTCTTTTTCTCCAGGCTTTTATATATATATTTTTAAGGACACTTTAGGTGCTGCACCACTCCTTGTACTTTCATCTGTTTATGGACGGGATGAGAGACCCCGGCTCTGGTGATTTAGCTGCCGTTTGGACTGTTCCAGTTATTGCTTAGCGCTGAATACCCTTTAGCTTTTTGGACGACACACATTACTCTCCAGATACATGCTAGATCCCTTACTCAACTCTGGATCATCTACTCTACACACACATACACACACTAGATCCCTTTCTACACTATGAATCCTCTACACACACACAATCTCCTATACACACTCTGGGTCCTTTACACACTAGAGCCCATCATTAGTCAAATTTGCGCAAGTTCTAATGAGCCCATCATTAGACGCATTTGCTGTCTGTATAGTACGCCCTTAGTTGGCCAACCTGCAGGATTGATGGTCTGTATGACGTGCATTCATGCCAAGCTGACCTTTTAATTCTTCGAGCAGACTCACCCCTTATCTGGGCGTGTCCTCTAGTTTGGGTGGTTCAGTTACATGATTCGCTTCAGTGGCGCACCCTTTTACCCCGCCACCGACATCCTGCTTCACCGGACACCGCTGTTAGGTGGTAGAGATGTACTTGAAAGACAGAGATTAGCATAGGGTATGTGTTTTCTGATAGCTATATCCTCCAGCACCACCTCCTCCTTAAAGATACATGACGCTTGGGAGGTATGACTGTTTTGGTGTTTTCTGTCGAAAAGATTCTGTAATTCGGCCAATCATAATTGTCAGCACCAGGCCCAATGGGCTCTTAATACGGCCCTGGGTGTGTATGTGACAGAGAGTGTGTGCGTGACAGAGAGAGAGTGTGTGTGTGTGTGTGTGACAGAGAATGTGCGTGTGACAGAGAGAGAGTGTGTGTGTGACAGAGGGAGAGTGTGTGTGTGACAGAGAGTGTGTGTGTGACAGAGAGAGAGTGTGTGTGTGACAGAGAGAGAGTGTGTGTGTGACAGAGTGTGTGTGTGTGTGTGTGACAGTGAGATACTGTGTGTGAAAGAGAGAGAGTGTGTGTGTGACAGAGAGTGTGTGTGTGACAGAGAGAGAGTGTGTGTGTGACAGAGAGAGTGTGTGTGTGTGACAGAGAGTGTGTGTGTGTGTGTGTGTTTGTGTGACAATGAGAGACTGTGTGTGAAAGAGAGAGAATCTATGTGTGGCAGAGAGCATGCGTGTGTGACAGGGAGAATGTGTGAGGGAGAGAGAGTGTGTGTGACAGAGAGAGTGAGAGGGAGTGTGTGTGACAGAGAGAGAGAGTGTGTGACAGAGAGGGAGAGTGTGTGTGTAAGTGAGAGAGAGAGCATCTGTGTGTGACAAAGAGCATGCGTGTGTGACAGGGAGAATGTGTGAAGGAGAGAGAGTGTGTGTGACAGAGAGAGAGAGTGAGAGAGAGTGTGTGACAGAAAGAGATTGAGGGAGAGTATGTGTGACAGAGAGAGTGTGTTTGACAGAGAATGAGTGTGTGTGACAGAGCGAGAGAGTGAGAGAGTGAGTGTGACAGAGAGAGCGTGTGTGACAGAGAGAGAGCGTGTGTGAAAGAGTGAGAGTGTGTGTGA
Source organism: Pelobates fuscus (assembly GCF_036172605.1). NCBI lineage: Eukaryota > Metazoa > Chordata > Amphibia > Anura > Pelobatidae > Pelobates > Pelobates fuscus. The sequence goes on along the minus strand of NC_086317.1, from coordinate 12,506,640 downwards.
CAGAGTGAGAGCGTGTGTGACAGAGTGAGAGTGTGTGTGACAGAGGGTGAGAGAGTGTGAGTGTGACAGAGAGAGAGTGTGTGTGTGACAGAGAGAGAGTGTGTGTGACAGTGAGAGTGGGTGTGACAGAGAGCGTGTGTGACAGAGAGAGAGTGTGTGTGACAGAGAGAGAGCGTGTGTGACAGAGAGTGAGAGTGTGTGTGACAGAGAGAGTGTGTGTGACAGTGAGAGTGTGTGTGACAGAGAGCGTGTGTGACAGAGAGAGAGCGTGTGTGACAGAGAGTGTGTGTGACAGAGAGTGAGAGAGAGTGAGTGTGACAGAGAGATAGTGTGTGTGTGACAGAGAGTGAGTGTGACAGCGAGAGAGAGTGAATGTGACAGAGAGCAAGTGTGACAGAGAGAGAGCGTGTGTGACAGAGAGAGAGCGTGTGTGACAGAGAGAGAGTGTGTGTGACAGAGAGAGTGAGTGTGACAGAGAGAGAGTGTGTGTGACAGAGAGAGAGTGTGTGTGACAGAGAGAGAGTGTGTGTGACAGAGAGTGTGTGTGACAGAGAGAGTGAGTGTGACAGAGAGAGAGTGTGTGTGACAGAGAGAGAGTGTGTGTGACAGAGAGGGAGAGAGAGAGAGTGCATGTCTGAAAGAGATTAAACACAAACATTTGTTATGTGGCGGCTGTTGTGAATTTCAGGTCTGCCTGGAAGATGAGGGGTTAATAGCTGAACCTACGGGATATTGTTTTAATATGAGGAATTTGATGCTGCATTCTGAAACCATGATAGTATCGCATGGAATCACATGCAAGTCGGGACCACACAGCCAACTGTCACTGCGCACATTATTCTGGGACTTGTTTAAATAACTTTATAATGAATGTTTAAAGGCTGCGTAGCACTCACCCGCCCCATCTCAGAAATTCATTAATTCATTAATTAAAGAAAACATGTTTATCGAGGAAAGTAAGACGAGAAAGTGAGGTTGGAGCTGTATGATAAAACATATAATTAAACAGTATATAAAACGTGTAATCATATAGACAGCATGGAATGATTTCCGAACCCGTGCAATAACGCAGCGCAGCTGTCCCCACAATCATAACGCCACTCACGGCTCTGTGTGATAATAACCGAGACACTCTGCATGAATATTGTAATAGTGAATAATAGTGATCCCGTAATATAATAGTAACAGATTCACTATGATAATAACCTAGACACTGCATGAATATTATAATAGTGAATAATAGTGATCCCGTAATATAATAGTAACAGATTCACTATGATAATAACCTAGACACTGCATGAATATTATAATAGTGAATAATAGCGATCCCGTAATATAATAGTAACAGATTCACTGATAAAAACCTACATTTTGTAATAGTGAATAATAGTGACATCCCGTAATATACACTGAACAAAATTATAAACGCAACACTTGTTTTTGCCCCCATTTTTCATGAGCTGAACTCAAAGATCTAAAGGCCTATTTCTCTCAAATATTGTTTACAAATCTGTCTAAATCTGTGTTAGTGAGCACTTCTTCTTTACCGAGGTAATCCATCCACCTCACAGGTGTGACATATCAAGATGCTGATTAGACAGCAAAGGTGTGCCTTAGGCTGGCCACAATAAAAGGCCATTCTAAAATGTGAGAGGGTCCGGGGGGGTCTGAAAACCAGTCAGTATCTGGTGTGATCACCATTTGCCTAACACAATGCAACACAGCTCCTTCGCATAGAGTTGATCAGGTTGTTGATTGTGGCCTGTGGAATGTTGGCCTCTTCAATGGCTGTGCAAAGTTGCTGGATACTGGCAGGACCTGGAACACGCTGTCATATACGCCGATCTAGAGCATCCCAAACATGCTCAATGGGTGACATGTTCGGTGAGTATGCTGGCCATGCAAGAACTGAGATGTTTTCAGCTTCCAGGAATTGTGTACAGATACTTGCAACATGGGGCCATGCATTATCATGCTGCAACGTGAGGTGGTGGTCGTGGATGAATGGCGCAACAATGGGCCTCAGGATCTCGTCGCGGTATCTCTGTGCATTAAAAATGCCATCAATAAAATGCATTTTTAATGCAGTTGTTGTCCAGAACATACCCCTGCCCATACCATAACCCCACTGCCACCATGGGCCACTCAATCCACAACGTTGACATCAGCAAACCGCTCAACCACACGACGCCATACAAGCTATCTGCCACCTGCCCTGTACAGTGAAAACCGGGATTCATCCGTGAAGAGAACACCTCTCCAAAGTGCCAGACACCATCGAATGTGAGCATTTGCCCACTCAAGTCGGTTACGACGACAAACTGCAGTCAGGTCGGGACCCCGATGAGGACGACGAGCATGCAGATGAGCTTCCCTGAGACGGTTTCTGACAGTTTGTGCAGAAATTCTTTGGTTTTGCAAACCGATTGTTGCAGCAGCTGTCTGGGTGGCTGGTCTCAGATAATCTTGGAGATGAAGATGCTGGATGTGGAGGTCCTGGGCTGGTGTGGTTACACGTGGTCTGAGGTTCTGAGGCCATTTGGATGTACTGCCAAATTCTCTGAAACACCTTTGGAGACGGCTTGTGGTAGAGAAATGAACATTCAATTCACGGGTAACAGCTTTGGTGGACATTCCTACAGTCAGCATGCCAATTGCACGCTCCCTCAAAACTTGCGACATCTGTGGCATTGTGCTGTGTGATAAAACTGCACATTTTAGAGGGGCCTTTTATTGTGGCCAGCCTAAGGCACACCTGTGCAATAATCATGCTGTCTAATCAGTATCTTGATATGCCACACCTGTGAGGTGGATGGATTATCTCGGCAAAGGAGAAGTGCTCACTAACACAGATTTAGAGATTTGTGAACAATATTTGAGAGAAATAGGCCTTCTGTGTACATAGAAAATGTCTTAGATCTCTGAGTTCAGCTCACGAAAAATGGGAGCAAAAACAAAAGTGTTGCGTTTATAATTTTGTTCAGTGTAATAGTAACAGATTCACTATCATAATAACCTAGACACTCTGCACAAATATTGGAAAAGTGAATAATAGTGACACCCCGTGATATAATAACAGATTCACTATGATAATAACCTAGACACTGCATGAATATTGTAATAATGAATAATAGGGACAAACCGTAATATAATAGTAACAGATTCTGAATGATAATAACCTGTGAATAGTTCTTATGGTATATGTTCCCAAAACTCTAGCACAGGGGTTGGTACCTACCTGAAATAGAGAGAGGGGAGAGGGGTTGGTACCTACCTGGAATAGAGAGAGGGGAGAGGGGTTGGTACCTACCTGGAATAGAGAGAGGGGAGAGGGGTTGGTACCTACCTGAAATAGAGAGAGGGGAGATGTGTTGGTACCTACCTGAAATAGAGAGAGGCGAGAGGGGTTGGTACCTACCTGGAATAGAGAGAGGAGGGAGGGGTTGGTAGCTACCTGGAATAGAGAGAGGGGAGAGGGGTTGGTACCTACCTGGAATAGAGAGAGGGGAGAGGGGTTGGTACCTACCTGGAATAGAGAGAGGGGAGAGGGGCTGGTACCTACCTGGAATAGAGAGAGGGGAGATGTGTTGGTACCTACCTGAAATAGAGAGAGGGGAGAGGGGTTGGTACCTACCTGGAATAGAGAGAGGGGAGAGGGGTTGGTACCTACCTGAAATAGAGAGAGGGGAGATGTGTTGGTACCTACCTGAAATAGAGAGAGGCGAGAGGGGTTGGTACCTACCTGGAATAGAGAGAGGAGGGAGGGGTTGGTAGCTACCTGGAATAGAGAGAGGGGAGAGGGGTTGGTACCTACCTGGAATAGAGAGAGGGGAGAGGGGTTGGTACCTACCTGGAATAGAGAGAGGGGAGAGGGGTTGGTACCTACCTGAAATAGAGAGAGGGGAGATGTGTTGGTACCTACCTGAAATAGAGAGAGGCGAGAGGGGTTGGTACCTACCTGGAATAGAGAGAGGAGGGAGGGGTTGGTAGCTACCTGGAATAGAGAGAGGGGAGAGGGGTTGGTACCTACCTGGAATAGAGAGAGGGGAGAGGGGTTGGTACCTACCTGGAATAGAGAGAGGGGAGATGTGTTGGTACCTACCTGAAATAGAGAGAGGGGAGAGGGGTTGGTACCTACCTGGAATAGAGAGAGGGGAGAGGGGCTGGTACCTACCTGAAATAGAGAGAGGGGAGAGGGGTTGGTACCTACCTGAAATAGAGAGAGGGGAGAGGGGTTGGTACCTACCTGGAATAGAGAGAGGGGAGATGTGTTGGTACCTACCTGAAATAGAGAGAGGGGAGAGGGGTTGGTACCTACCTGGAATAGAGAGAGGGGAGAGGGGCTGGTACCTACCTGAAATAGAGAGAGGGGAGATGTGTTGGTACCTACCTTGGGTAGAGAGAGGGGGAGAGGGGTTGTTTTAATACAGCTCATTGTATTATTACAGCGCTGTGTGTTATTACTTATTGTAAAATGATTTGTGTAAGTACAGTGAGTCCATCCAGCAGTATGTAGTGGGGGACGTTTGGGGCAACCTGTAGCCTCAGATCTTCCCATTACCAGTCAGTAGAATGGCCACTTCTGCCAGTAACCATTCTCCATTTTAAAAACCTATTGTTACAGAAATGGAGTTTGGGGATCCTCCACATACACATATCGGGTGGAATTAGGGTGGTTTGGTTACAGTGAGTTCTGCGAGGGGGGGGAAGGGGGTGGTATTATTAAGGTGACATGGAATACAGTGTTAATAAAGAGATCCCATTCTGCTTTGCATTCTCTATATACTTTGCTAAGACTGACTGATGTTCTATTCGGAGAGACAAATCCCTGTTTACTTTGGTTCTCCCTGATCAAAGGACTCTTCAAACATAGTCTCTCTTACCCATTGTGTCTTCAGACTCACATTATTGACTGCAAATCCCTAAAAACCCACAATAAACACTTTCATTCACGCTATGTCTAAACCCCAGAAATAAACACTGCGACACAATAACCCTAACACTCAGAGCAAACACTGTAACACACAATATTAACACTAATAACAAACACTTGTAACACACAATACTAACACTAAGAACAAACACTATAACACACAATACTAACACTAAATACAAACACTATAACACACAATACTAACACTCAGAACAAACACTGCCACACACAATGCTAACACTCAGAACAAACACTGTAACACACAATACTAACACTAATAACAAACACTTGTAACACACAATACTAAAACTAAGAACACACACTATAAAACACACAATACTAACACTAAATACAAACACTATAACACACAATACTAACACTAATAACAAACACTTGTAACACACAATACTAAAACTAAGAACAAACACTATAAAACACACAATACTAACACTAAATACAAACACTATAACACACAATACTAACACACAGAACACACACTGTAACACACAATACTAACACTAAGAACAAACACTGTAACACACAATACTAACACTAAGAACAAACATTGTAACACACAATACTAACACTAATAACAAACACTGTAACACACAATACTAATACTCAGAACAAACATTGTAACACACAATACTAACACTCAGAACAAACACTGTAACACAATACTAATACTCAGAACAAACACTGTAACACACATTACTAATACTCAGAACAAACACTGTAACACACAATACTAATACTCAGAACAAACACTGTAACACACAATACTAATACTCAGAACAAACACTGTAACACACAATACTAATACTCAGAACAAACACTGTAACACACAATACTAATACTCAGAGCAAACACTGTAACACACAATACTAACACTAATAACAAACACTGTAACACACAATACTAATACTCAGAACAAACACTGTAACACAATACTAATACTCAGAACAAACACTGTAACACACAATACTAATACTCAGAACAAACATTGTAACACACAATACTAACACTAATAACAAACACTGTAACACACAATACTAATACTCAGAACAAACACTGTAACACACAATACTAATACTCAGAGCAAACACTGTAACACAAAATACTAATACTCAGAACAAACACTGTAACACACAATACTAATACTCAGAACAAACACTGTAACACACAATACTAATACTCAGAACAAACACTGTAACACACAATACTAACACTAATAACAAACACTGTAACACACAATACTATCACTAAGAACAAACACTATAACACATATTACTAACACTAATAACAAACACTGTAACACACAATACTAACACTCAGAACAAACACTGTACACACACAATACTAACACTCAGAGCAAACACTGTAACACACAGTACTAACACTAATAACAAACACTGTAACACACAATAGTAACACACAGAACAAACATTGTAACACACCATACTAACACTCAGAACAAACACTGTAAACACACAATACTAACACTTAGAACAAACACTGTACACACACAATACTAACACTCAGAGCAAACACTGTAACACACAGTACTAACACTAATAACAAACACTGTAACACACAATAGTAACACACAGAACAAACATTGTAACACACCATACTAACACTCAGAACAAACACTGTAAACACACAATACTAACACTTAGAACAAACATTGTAACACACCATACTAACACTCAGAACAAACACTGTAACACACAATACTAACACTCAGAACAAACACTGTAACACATAATACTAACATTAATAACAAACACTGTAAACACACAATACTAACACTAAATACAAACACTGTAACACACCATACTAACACTCAGAACAAACACTGTAACACACAATACTAACACTCAGAACAAACACTGTAACACACAATACTAACATTAATAACAAACACTGTAACACACCATACTAACACTCAGAACAAACACTGTAACACACCATACTAACACTCAGAGCAAACACTGTAACACAAAATACTAATACTCAGAACAAACACTGTAACACACAATACTAATACTCAGAACAAACACTGTAACACACAATACTAACACTAATAACAAACACTGTAACACACAATACTATCACTAAGAACAAACACTATAACAAATATTACTAACACTAATAACAAACACTGTAACACACAATACTAACACTCAGAACAAACACTGTACACACACAATACTAACACTCAGAGCAAACACTGTAACACACAGTACTAACACTAATAACAAACACTGTAACACACAATAGTAACACACAGAACAAACATTGTAACACACCATACTAACACTCAGAACAAACACTGTAAACACACAATACTAACACTTAGAACAAACACTGTACACACACAATACTAACACTCAGAGCAAACACTGTAACACACAGTACTAACACTAATAACAATGTAGCGGAGAGCTGATTTCTCGCAGCTATTCTCCACTTTAGATCCAAGGAAGGCTCAGGAACAAGTCATTAGTAAATCCACAGCAGAGTTTCCAGCAGGTAAAACGGTACAGCAATATCCCCACAGCACTCCCAATAACTGGACGACACACAGTTTCAGGAGTAGAACTGACAATCGTTTATTCCAGGGTTTCTTATAAAGCCTGCTCCCATGCAAGGGAGGGAACTACAGCAATTATGACAGTAACCAATACCATTCTTGTTACCTCCCACACATCTCCTCCCCTCAGAGTGAGTCATAATCCCCTTAAGTTGTACAGTAGTTTACCCCAAACTTGGATGTACCTCTAAACCATCATATATCTTTAATATCAGGGTACCGCTGGGTAGCCCTGATCTGGGTGAATATAATATCCAAAATTCACCCAGATCGGACCAGGGGTTCGGCAGTTACCGGCAAGTGAAGTTTGACCGACCGCACACGAGTTGGTATCCGAAAAGGGTTCCATGAGAATGGGCCCTGCGGTCGGTCTCCGTTCGGTAGTTAAAATAGACATTTACAATTGCCATCCACATTTACATTCACCTAGATAGTGATTCCCTCATTCGGTACTTTATTACTACCGAATGGGGATTCGTTATGTCTCTCCGTTCGGCAGTTACGGAGCTCTGGAGGTCTCAGCGGTGTTTGGTTGTCTGAGTGTCCGATTTGAGTTCCAGGCACTCGACGACCAAACACCGCTGGGATTTTCATGCGTAAGATGGCCGCCGCCACGTGTACGCATGCCGAATGGCGGCCACCCAGATACAATGTTAATGCCGGTTAACTTGCGGTTTGGAAAGAATGTGAACCTTAATTGCTGGCACACTTCTCTCCGGGGTGGCCCCTCCGTTCGGTAGTTTCCATAAGTATATAGTACGGATGGAAACTACCGAATAACATATAATTCACATAATAAACAGACGAACAGCAATTTCAACATAGGGAAAAATTATACGAACACAGTCACACAGGCATTTTGCAGGACAGGCTTACTGCATTCCGCTACAAACAAACACTGTAACACACAATAGTAACACACAGAACAAACATTGTAACACACCATACTAACACTCAGAACAAACACTGTAAACACACAATACTAACACTTAGAACAAACATTGTAACACACCATACTAACACTCAGAACAAACACTGTAACACACAATACTAACACTCAGAACAAACACTGTAACACATAATACTAACATTAATAACAAACACTGTAAACACACAATACTAACACTAAATACAAACACTGTAACACACCATACTAACACTCAGAACAAACACTGTAACACACAATACTAACACTCAGAACAAACACTGTAACACACAATACTAACATTAATAACAAACACTGTAACACACCATACTAATACTCAGAACAAACACTGTAACACAATACTAATACTCAGAACAAACATTGTAGCACACTCAATAATAAATAGTAAATGCTAGACAGAAAGGAATAATAGAGTTTGCCAGAAACAGCCGGGAAGGAGGTGGTGAAGGGTAACCACTATAATGAATATAGAAATACACAAGATAAAAATGAATGTCAGCCTGGAAAAGCAAATATTAAAACATAACCTTTATTTCATTTTCTATGATTATAGAATCAAAGAATAATGAAAACCCTAATCAATTGGATGCAAACCTATCCTGTTAAAATACAAGCTGTTTGGTGTAACGCTAACGCCAGTAGCAAAGCAAACAAGACTTGCAGTTTCTACATAAAACAAATAATAAGAATCCAAATAAGGACAGTATCCAATAAGTATCCAAATAAGGAAATTAGTATCGGTTTATATCAGAACCAGACGTAGAAGTAGCAGGAATAATTGTAGAATATAACAGCAGGGAGAGACAGAGGTATATAGGCCCTGTGCCTGCACTAGACTAAACATCCCCATCACTCTGCAATTTTCAGGATAAAGAATTCCCCGCTACGGTACAGGTACAGGTGTAGAAAAAGTGTCCAGCCAGGTTCCACCTGTACTGCAATCACTCCATGCACTATGAAGAAAGTCGTGTGGGCAAAGTGAAAGAACCGGCGGCACGATAGAGTCCGACGATGCTTGCCTTGCTTGCTATTATGAAATTCTGTGTACCAATTAAAGAGGGGATTTTAAAATTATCACAAATGAAATCGGAGTATAGGCTGCCAATCTGTGGCACTGTGATTTTTTTGCCTGCGGCCCTGTACCCAAACAGCACGGTTGTGCTTCATACAAATACCCTTTAACCCTTTCAGTTCCAGCGGGTAATGTAAAAAGGCTAATGGCGTGAGTATTATGGCCTCTTCCTCAGCAGGAATCTGACCTTTTATTAAGATAGGCCCCTGGAAAAGCTATCGAGTTCCTTACTTAAAGGGAAACTACACCCTCACGTGCCGGGGATGTTCAAATCTGCTGCAGACATTAACTCCCAGATATTCTGGATGATGTGAATCATCGTCTACTGGTTATGAAATGCCAAAGATTGTGTGTTCAGTGCTTTGTAGACAATGTGAATGTATATCACAATCAGCACAATCTGCATGCATATTATAGCTTTCAGCCTAATCACGTGGATATTTAATATGCTCCTAAAACATTCTAAAATAGAAACCTGTTGCAGCATTTTACATGTTCCTCATATGAGGCCTTTCAATACAAGAGAATGGAGAATTTATAGGAATTAAAGGAATACGGGAAGCATTATTTATCACGACCTTTTAAAATCACACATAGGACAAACCTTTCAAACTATCGTATCTACTAAAGTTCCCGCAGACTTTAGTGGGGCCTTCTGTAGATATAGCATTGAAAAAGTAGTGTATCCAAAAATATTAAATCATTTGAGAAGCTTACTCAAAAATATTAAATCAAGGCCATAATTGGAATCTGACATTTTTTAATTGTATGGCGATTACAAGGGATTTTAAAGGTTGAAGGGGGGACGTTTTATGAAAACTAGGGGTGTGAAGAAATTAGCTGGATTTTTATATTGAATGTTTAATTGCTGCGGTGACTTAAATTAGATCTATCACTTTTAGGGGTCTTTGCACATTTTGAAAGGACCCCTCCAAGTGACAGACCCGGTTAGGGTGCGGTAGTCACAGCGTGCAAGAGAATGTGGGTTTAATTAGACCAGACTGTCCCTCACTAAAGAAGTGTATTTGAGAATTTGAATTGTTTCTGAAATGATTGTGAATAACTACATAATATATGTTTCCATCTCTTCTGTTTACATTGAGTAAAGTACAAGACACCAGGAATCATAAAGAGAAGACGTCCAAATACAACTTATACATTCTTTAAAGGACCACTATAGTGCCAGGAAAACAAACTCGTTTTCCTGGCACTATAGTGCCCTGAGGGTGCCCCCATCCTCAGGGTCCCACTCCCGTGGCGCTGAAGGGGGAGGAAGAGGTTAATCCCTTACCTTTTTTCCAGCGCCGGGCTCCCTCTTCTGATGTCATCAGCTGAATGCGCATGCGCCGGCGCATTCAGCCAGTCTCATAGTAAAGCATTCTCAATGCTTTCCTATGGACGCCGACGTCTTCTCACTGTGAAAATCACAGTGAGAAGCGCGGAAGCGCCTCTAGCGGCTTTCAATGAGACCGCCACTAGAGGCTGGATTAACCCATAGGTAAACATAGCAGTTTCTATGAAACTGCTATGTTTACAGCAGAAAAGGGTTAATCTTAGATGGACCTGGCACCCAGACCACTTCATTGAGCTGAAGTGGTCTGGGTGCCTATAGTGGTCCTTTAAAGAGACACTTCGAACACATACAGCAGGTTAGCATGCTGAATCGTTTAATGTGTAAAAAGTGTGTCCTCTTTTATAAAATTTTTACTAAAACTGCATTTTTATAAATTAAGCTTGTTATAACCCCTTGGCTGTCAATCAGACAAACGGTCCTGTTACTTCCTGGTTTGGTTAGCTCAGTGGAACTAAACTCTGGATGCAACAATTGCCCAGAGCACCTGCTCTGCATTGGAAAGTCTGTGATTGGACAACTACAGAAAGTCTGGGCGGGTTTCGAAGAGATGGTCTTGCAAAGGCTGCAGACAAACTATCAGCAGCTTTTGCAAGGTGTGTTTAGATATAATTAAATACCTGCATATTTTCATGGGGGTTTATCCACTAAACAGGGACTTTTTTGTTTATATTTGGGCAGTGGAGCGTCCTTTAAGTTGTCAGTCCTTCAGCTTGTACTCAAGCTGTATTTCCTACCGAAGGCCTGGACATGTTTAGTTTAATTCATAAAAAACATGGATTAAATTATTTGTACAAGAAAAAAATAAGTTAAAAGTAAGATATTTTTTCAAGTTTGGCTATTTTTACCTTAAATTAGAATTTTCACTTTAGTGAGTAACCCGGTATGTGTATGATTCTGTGATCCTTCTGTCGTACGGATAATTTGCTGATCATGTAGACAGGTTAAAGGACATATTAGAAGACATACTAATACAATCTATAATACTAATACTAACAGGGATACTAATACTATCTATAATACTAATACTATATATAATACTAATACTATCTATAATACTAATACTATCAATAATACTAATACTATATATAATACTAATACTATCTATAATACTAATACTAGCAGGGATACTAATACTATCTATAATACTAATACTAGCAGGGATACTAATACTATCAATAATACTAATACTATATATAATACTAATACTATCTATAATACTAATACTAACAGGGATACTAATACTATCTATAATACTAATACTAGCAGGGATACTAATACTATCAATAATACTAATACTATATATAATACTAACACTATCAATAATACTAATACTATATATAATACTAACACTATCTATAATACTATTACTAGCAGGAATACTAACACTATCAATAATACTAATACTATATATAATACTAACACTATCTATAATACTATTACTAGCAGGTATACTAATACTATCAATAATACTAATACTAGCAGGGATACTAATACTATCAATAATACTAATACTATCTATAATACTAATACTATATATAATATTAATACTATCTATAATACTAATACTAACAGGGATACTAATACTATCAATAATACTAATACTATATATAATATTAATACTATCTATAATACTAATACTAACAGGGATACTAATACTATCTATAATACTAATACTATCTATAATACTAATACTATATATAATACTAATACTAACATACTAACAGGGATACTAATACTATCTATAATACTAATACTAGCAGGGATACTAATACTATCTATAATACTAATACTATCTATAATAATAATACTAGCAGGGATACTAATACTATCAATAATACTAATACTATATATAATACTAATACTATATATATAATATTAATACTATCTATAATACTAATACTAACAGGGATACTAATACTATCAATAATACTAATACTATATATAATACTAATACTATCTATAATACTAATACTAACAGGGATACTAATACTATCTATAATACTAATACTAGCAGGGATACTAATACTATCAATAATACTAATACTATATATAATACTAATACTAACAGGGATACTAATACTATCAATAATACTAATACTATATATAATACTAATACTATATATAATACTAACACTATCAATAATACTAATACTATATATAATACTAATACTATATATAATACTAATACTATCAATAATACTAATACTATATATAATACTAATACTATATATAATACTAACAATATCTATAATACTATTACTAGCAGGTATACTAATACTATCAATAATACTAATACTAGCAGGGATACTAATACTATCAATAATACTAATACTATATATAATACTAATACTATCTATAATACTAACAGGGATACTAATACTATCTATAATACTAATACTATCTATAATACTAATACTATATATAATATTAATACTATATATAATACTAATACTAACATACTAACAGGGATACTAATACTATCTATAATACTAATACTAGCAGGGATACTAATACTATCTATAATACTAATACTATCTATAATACTAATACTAGCAGGGATACTAATACTATCTATAATACTAATACAAGCAGGGATACTAATACTATCTATAATACTAATACTATATATAATATTAATACTATCTATAATACTAATACTAACAGGGATACTAATACTATCAATAATACTAATACTATATATAATACTAATACTATCTATAATATTAATACTAACAGGGATACTAATACTATCTATAATACTAATACTAGCAGGGATACTAATACTATCAATAATATTAATACTATCAATAATAATAATACTAGCAGGGATACTAACACTATCAATAATACTAATACTAGCAGGGATACTAATACTATCAATAATACTAATACTATCTATAATACTAATACTAGCAGGGATACTAATACTATCTATAATACTAATACTAGCAGGGATACTAATACTATCTCTAATACTATATATAATACTAATACTATCTATAATACTAAAACTAGCAGGGATACTAATACTATCTATAATACTAATACTAACAGGGATACTAATACTATCTATAATACTAATACTATATATAATACTAATACAATCTATAATACTAATACTAACAGGGATACTAACACTATCTATAATACTAATACTAGCAGGGATACTAATACTATCTATAATACTAATACTAGCAGGGATACTAATACTATCAATAATACTAATACTATCTATAATACTAATACTAGCAGGGATACTAATACTATCTATAATACTAATACTATCTATAATACTAATACTAGCAGGGATACTAATACTAGCTATAATACTAATACTAGCAGGGATACTAATACTATTAATAATACTAATACTATCTATAATACTAATACTAACAGGGATACTAATACTATCTATGATACTAATACTATATATATAATATTAATACTATCTATAATACTAATACTAACAGGGATACTAATACTATCAATAATACTAATACTATATATAATACTAATACTATATATAATACTAATACTATCTATAATACTAATACTAACAGGGATACTAATACTATCTATAATACTAATACTAGCAGGGATACTAATACTATCAATAATACTAATACTATATATAATACTAATACTAACAGGGATACTAATACTATCAATAATACTAATACTATATATAATACTAATACTATATATAATACTAACACTATAAATAATAATAATACTATATATAATACTAATACTATATATAATACTAATACTATCAATAATACTAATACTATATATAATACTAATACTATATAGAATACTAGCACTATCTATAATACTATTACTAGCAGGTATACTAATACTATCAATAATACTAATACTAGCAGGGATACTAATACTATCAATAATACTAATACTATATATAATACTAATACTATCTATAATACTAATACTATATATATAATACTAATACTATCTATAATACTATATATAATATTAATACTATCTATAATACTAATACTAACAGGGATACTAATACTATCTATAATACTAATACTATCTATAATACTAATACTATATATAATATTAATACAATATATAATACTAATACTAACATACTAACAGGGATACTAATACTATCTATAATACTAATACTAGCAGGGATACTAATACTATCTATAATACTAATACTAGCAGGGATACTAATACTAGCAGGGATACTAATACTATCTATAATACTAATACTAGCAGGGATACTAATACTATCTATAATACTAATACTATATATAATATTAATACTATCTATAATACTAATACTAACAGGGATACTAATACTATCAATAATACTAATACTATATATAATACTAATACTATCTATAATACTAATACTAACAGGGATACTAATACTATCAATAATACTAATACTATCTATAATACTAATACTATATATAATATTAATACTATCTATAATACTAATACTAACAGGGATACTAATACTATCAATAATACTAATACTATATATAATACTAATACTATCTATAATACTAATACTAACAGGGATACTAATACTATCAATAATACTAGCAGGGATACTAATACTATCAATAATATTCATACTATCAATAATACTAATACTAGCAGGGATACTAACACTATCAATAATACTAATACTAGCAGGGATACTAATACTATCAATAATACTAATACTATATATAATATTACTACTATCTATAATACTAATACTAACAGGGATACTAATACTATCAATAATACTAATACTATATATAATACTAATACTAACAGGGATACTAATACTATCAATAATACTAATACTATATATAATACTAATACTATATATAATACTAACACTATAAATAATAATAATAATACTATATATAATACTAATACTATATATAATACTAATACTATCAATAATACTAATACTATATATAATACTAATACTATATATAATACTAACACTATCTATAATACTATTACTAGCAGGTATACTAATACTATCAATAATACTAATACTAGCAGGGATACTAATACTATCAATAATACTAATACTATATATAATACTAATACTATCTATAATACTAATACTATATATAATACTAATACTATCTATAATACTATATATAATATTAATACTATCTATAATACTAATACTAACAGGGATACTAATACTATCTATAATACTAATACTATCTATAATACTAATACTATATATAATATTAATACAATATATAATACTAATACTAACATACTAACAGGGATACTAATACTATCTATAATACTAATACTAGCAGGGATACTAATACTATCTATAATAGTAATACTATCTATAATACTAATACTAGCAGGGATACTAATACTATCTATAATACTAATACTAGCAGGGATACTAATACTATCTATAATACTAATACTATATATAATATTAATACTATCTATAATACTAATACTAACAGGGATACTAATACTATCAATAATACTAATACTATATATAATACTAATACTATCTATAATACTAATACTAACAGGGATACTAATACTATCAATAATACTAATACTATCTATAATACTAATACTATATATAATATTAATACTATCTATAATACTAATTGTAACGGACCGTTTCACTTACAAGAGGATAAAACCCAGTTTAGGCGATAATCCCCTTTCCAGATGCACAGGCAGCTACTGCAAACACCATTCTCCCGACTGGAACCACACGAACACTGGAACAGCTGAACAAGAAAAGCAGACATCGGCTTACACTCTTGGCAGTCAGCATACAATCCCATTCCCCCAAAGACCGAGACGACACATCGCTTTGAGGGTTAAGCAAGACTCTAGACTGGGACACCCAGTCTGGCTTTTATTACCAACAAGTACATACAGGACACTCCCAGGGGGAGGATGAAATTAACCAATCACATGGATGTACCTCCCACACATTTCCTCCCCTTAGATTAACACTTAACACAATTATACTGTACACCTTTTTCCCCAATTCCTGGATGTACCCCAAATACCTATGCTACACCTCCAAAACAGGTATCCCCTGATAGCCCTTATTCAGGGGGACAACATATGCAAGAATCAGCCCATTCGGATAAATGGTTCGGGAGTTATGGGACTTTAAAGTATTGACCGACCGCATGGGTAAAGTATCCGAAAACAGTTCCATGCATTTTGGCCCTGTGGTCGGTCACAAACAGGTGAATGAAACATACGAATTACTTGGGTTATAGAGACTAAGGGGGATTCGCATGAATCCCCTAGTTCGTATGTTTCTTTCTACCGAACGGCGGGTCATTCGGTAGTTTCTATACGAATTCCTGGAAGTCTGGAGGTCTCAGCGGTGTTTGCCTAGTCGAGTGTCCGATTTCAGTTCCAGACACTCGACGGCAAAACACCGCTGTTCGGCAGTTAAAGATGGCCGCCGCCACGTGGTTGTTTCCTGAATGGCGGCCACCCAGAGGACACAGAACACATTACATGATTGCCAATTACCCGTTTGCAACATTGTTGCAAACGGTAATTGGAGGCACACTTAATCCTGGGTGGTCTGGTTGTTCGGTAGTTTCCTCAATACAATGAATGGAGTGATTCTACCAAACAATCAGATGAAGGCTGCCTATATATATATAACCCAGGTTAACTGCATACATAAATACATATACAATATACAGGCAGTACAATAGGATATGCTTCACAGTCTTAAAGGGACAGTAGTCCCAAAATGTCCATTGCTGATTTTAAAGGGCCAGTAGCAGCAATATAAATTAGTACATGCCCAAATATAGTCTTTAAAGTGCAATATGTCCAGGGGCCATAGTCAGCGGGCAGGAGGCTAGCAGCCAGGCCTCTCCAGTTCACAGTGGCGAAGCTGGTTTCGCCACATTTCTCCCCTTGGCCAATTAGACTAACAGGGTACCTGACTTTCTGCCGGTCAGTGCCCTGGTTAGTCCAGCAACCCACCCACAAAACAGAAATAACAGAGCAGCCCACCCACACTAACCGGTTACTACATCTGGGTGAGGAAGGATTTTGTCCAAGTTCTGGTGTTTCACCACTGCTGGGTGGGAGACGGGTAGGCTGCCTTGGTGGGTTGCTGAGGGGGCAGAGACCAGCGGTACTCTGTCCTGTTGCCAGCACTACCACGGGAGTAGTCTGGTGGGCGTCTGGTTGCTGGAGACTGGCTGACTCCCCTTTAGGTGCGCAGCTCGACTGCCGGAGGGGGAGACCGACTGTCTCTCCTTTGGATCCATCACACTGAGGCTGGGGAACAGGACCGACCGTCCCTATCCCTTGTGCTGTAAGTGCAGAGACTACGGTCCCATCTGCACAGTTGTGGGGCTTAACATCTCCCCTTGGTGAGTTAGGCTGCCGCTGGAGAGAGGGTGTAACAAGCTCCTCTCTCTGGACGGTAAACTGCCGCTGGGGAGGGGGTTTAGCAGGCTCCTCTCCCTGCCACTCTCTCTGCTGGTGGAAAGGGGGACCAGCTGTCTCCCCTTTCATTCTCTTGTCCGGCTGCTGGGGTGCGAGACTGACTGTCTCTGCTCCCTGCAGGACACACTGCCGCTGGGGAGGATGGACGACACCATCAGCTCCCTGGGGCACACACTGCCGCTGGGGAGGGAGGACGCTGCTCTCCTCTCCCTTCGCTTCACACTGCCGTCTTGGCATCTCACTTTGCTGCTGGGGGGCAGGAACAACAACCTCTGCCCCCTGTAACTCAGCCTGCCGCTGGGGAGGAAGGACTGCACCTTCGGCTCCCTTGGACACACACGGCTGCTGGGGAGGATGGACGACACCATCAGCTCCCTGGGGCACACATTGCCGCTGAGGAGAGAGGACGCTGCTCTCCTCTCCCTTCCCTTCACACTGCCTTCTTGGCATATCACTTTGCTGCTGGGGGGCAGGAACAACAACCTCTGCCCCCTGGAACTCAGCCTGCCGCTGGGGAGGAAGGACGACACCTTCATCTCCCTGGGGTTGCCCACAGGACCAGTCTAGGAACTCTGCTACCTCGGGTACTGCTGGTTGCTGTTGGGCGGGAGGGCCGGTTGTCTCTTCCCAGGCCTCATTGATGAGTCGCAGGTAATCCCCCTCCAGGTTCCATTCCTGGTTAACCAAATATCGTAGGTCTGCCTCGAGGTCAATAGCGCCAAAGAGACCCAGCATGTTCTCTCAGATGCCGTACAGGTCCCAAAAACGATAGTCGGTATCTTCCCCAAAGTCCTCGTCACCACTATTATCCCAAAATAGACCGGGGCCAGTGTAATCTCCGCCTTCTGGGAACTCATACTCTGCCATCCTGGGGACACACTGAGCCGCGTACCACTGTAGCGCCTGGTATGCGTCGTCGAGCACCAGTTCTGCGTATACTAGAATCTCGAGTCTAGTCACCCACTTTTCTGTGGTCTGTTTTCTCAGGAGGGGCATCCGCTCTGCCATTCTAGCCAGAATTCGCTGCCTTCTGCTGCGGCGCTGATCCCCTCGTGAATACTGTACTTCCTCTAGGGCTTCGTCCCACAATTCGGCTCTGACAGTCTCTCTGTACATCAACATGTCCTCTTCTGACATTGCTCTAGGCCTCCGGAGTACGGAACCGTACAATCTATCCTGCAACTTCTCCTCCATTTTCTGAGTTCCTTTGTAGATAGGGTCGCTGTACGGATACTAGCGTTGCCCTCAATTTGTAATCCAGAAATGGTGTTGTCTGTAGCTGTCCCTCTGGTTGTAGGAACGATCCCGCCGCTTGCCACCAATTGTAACGGACCGTTTCACTTACAAGAGGATAAAACCCAGTTTAGGCGATAATCCCCTTTCCAGATGCACAGGCAGCTACTGCAAACACCATTCTCCCGACTGGAACCACACGAACACTGGAACAGCTGAACAAGAAAAGCAGACATCGGCTTACACTCTTGGCAGTCAGCATACAATCCCATTCCCCCAAAGACCGAGACGACACATCGCTTTGAGGGTTAAGCAAGACTCTAGACTGGGACACCCAGTCTGGCTTTTATTACCAACAAGTACATACAGGACACTCCCAGGGGGAGGATGAAATTAACCAATCACATGGATGTACCTCCCACACATTTCCTCCCCTTAGATTAACACTTAACACAATTATACTGTACACCTTTTTCCCCAATTCCTGGATGTACCCCAAATACCTATGCTACACCTCCAAAACAGGTATCCCCTGATAGCCCTTATTCAGGGGGACAACATATGCAAGAATCAGCCCATTCGGATAAATGGTTCGGGAGTTATGGGACTTTAAAGTATTGACCGACCGCATGGGTAAAGTATCCGAAAACAGTTCCATGCATTTTGGCCCTGTGGTCGGTCACAAACAGGTGAATGAAACATACTATATATAATACTAATACTATCTATAATACTAATACTAACAGGGATACTAATACTATCAATAATACTAATACTATATATAATACTAATACTATCTATAATACTAATACTAGCAGGGATACTAATACTATCTATAATACTAATACTATCTATAATACTAATACTATCTATAATACTAATACTAGCAGGGCTACTAATACTATCTATAATACTAATACTAGCAGGGATACTAATACTATCAATAATACTAATACTATATATAATACTAATACTATCTATAATACTAATACTAACAGGGATACTAATACTATCAATAATACTAATACTATATATAATACTAATACTGTCTATAATACTAATACTAACAGGGATACTAATACTATCAATAATACTAATACTATATATAATACTAATACTATCTATAATACTAATACTAGCAGGGATACTAATACTATCTATAATACTAATACTAGCAGGGATACTAATACTATCAATAATACTAATACTATATATAATACTAATACTATCTATAATACTAATACTAACAGGGATACTAATACTATCAATAATACTAATACTATATATAATACTAATAATATCTATAATACTAATACTAACAGGGATACTAATACTATCAATAATACTAATACTAGCAGGGATACTAACACTATCCATAATACTAGCAGGGATACTAATACTATCAATAATACTAATACTAGCAGGGATACTAATACTATCAATAATAATAATACTATATATAATACTAATACTATCTATAATACTAATACTAACAGGGATACTAATACTATCAATAATACTAATACTATATGTAATAATAATACTATCTATAATACTAATACTAGCAGGGATACTAATACTATATATAATACTAATACTATCTATAATACTAATACTAACAGGGATACTAATACTATCACTAATACTAATACTATATATAATACTAATACTGTCTATAATACTAATACTAACAGGGATACTAATACTATTAATAATACTAATACTATATATAATACTAATACTATCTATAATACTAATACTAGCAGGGATACTAATACTATCTATAATACTAATACTAGCAGGGATACTAATACTATCAATAATACTAATACTATATATAATACTAATACTTTCTATAATACTAATACTAACAGGGATACTAATACTATCAATAATACTAATACTATATATAATACTAATACTATCTATAATACTAATACTAACAGGGATACTAATACTATCAATAATACTAATACTAGCAGGGATACTAACACTATCAATAATACTAGCAGGGATACTAATACTATCAATAATACTAATACTAGCAGGGATACTAATACTAGCAATAATAATAATACTATATATAATACTAATACTATCTATAATACTAATACTAACAAGGATACTAATACTATCAATAATACTAATACTATATATAATACTAATACTATCTATAATACTATTACTAGCAGGTATACTAATACTATCAATAATACTAATACTAGCAGGGATACTAATACTATCAATAATACTAATACTATATATAATACTAATACTATCTATAATACTAATACTATATATATAATACTAATACTATCTATAATACTATATATAATATTAATACTATCTATAATACTAATACTAACAGGGATACTAATACTATCTATAATACTAATACTATCTATAATACTAATACTATATATAATATTAATACAATATATAATACTAATACTAACATACTAAGAGGGATACTAATACTATCTATAATACTAATACTAGCAGGGATACTAATACTATCTATAATAGTAATACTATCTATAATACTAATACTAGCAGGGATACTAATACTATCTATAATACTAATACTAGCAGGGATACTAATACTATCTATAATACTAATACTATATATAATATTAATACTATCTATAATACTAATACTAACAGGGATACTAATACTATCAATAATACTAATACTATATATAATACTAATACTATCTATAATACTAATACTAACAGGGATACTAATACTATCAATAATACTAATACTATCTATAATACTAATACTATATATAATATTAATACTATCTATAATACTAATTGTAACGGACCGTTTCACTTACAAGAGGATAAAACCCAGTTTAGGCGATAATCCCCTTTCCAGATGCACAGGCAGCTACTGCAAACACCATTCTCCCGACTGGAACCACACGAACACTGGAACAGCTGAACAAGAAAAGCAGACATCGGCTTACACTCTTGGCAGTCAGCATACAATCCCATTCCCCCAAAGACCGAGACGACACATCGCTTTGAGGGTTAAGCAAGACTCTAGACTGGGACACCCAGTCTGGCTTTTATTACCAACAAGTACATACAGGACACTCCCAGGGGGAGGATGAAATTAACCAATCACATGGATGTACCTCCCACACATTTCCTCCCCTTAGATTAACACTTAACACAATTATACTGTACACCTTTTTCCCCAATTCCTGGATGTACCCCAAATACCTATGCTACACCTCCAAAACAGGTATCCCCTGATAGCCCTTATTCAGGGGGACAACATATGCAAGAATCAGCCCATTCGGATAAATGGTTCGGGAGTTATGGGACTTTAAAGTATTGACCGACCGCATGGGTAAAGTATCCGAAAACAGTTCCATGCATTTTGGCCCTGTGGTCGGTCACAAACAGGTGAATGAAACATACGAATTACTTGGGTTATAGAGACTAAGGGGGATTCGCATGAATCCCCTAGTTCGTATGTTTCTTTCTACCGAACGGCGGGTCATTCGGTAGTTTCTATACGAATTCCTGGAAGTCTGGAGGTCTCAGCGGTGTTTGCCTAGTCGAGTGTCCGATTTCAGTTCCAGACACTCGACGGCAAAACACCGCTGTTCGGCAGTTAAAGATGGCCGCCGCCACGTGGTTGTTTCCTGAATGGCGGCCACCCAGAGGACACAGAACACATTACATGATTGCCAATTACCCGTTTGCAACATTGTTGCAAACGGTAATTGGAGGCACACTTAATCCTGGGTGGTCTGGTTGTTCGGTAGTTTCCTCAATACAATGAATGGAGTGATTCTACCAAACAATCAGATGAAGGCTGCCTATATATATATAACCCAGGTTAACTGCATACATAAATACATATACAATATACAGGCAGTACAATAGGATATGCTTCACAGTCTTAAAGGGACAGTAGTCCCAAAATGTCCATTGCTGATTTTAAAGGGCCAGTAGCAGCAATATAAATTAGTACATGCCCAAATATAGTCTTTAAAGTGCAATATGTCCAGGGGCCATAGTCAGCGGGCAGGAGGCTAGCAGCCAGGCGTCTCCAGTTCACAGTGGCGAAGCTGGTTTCGCCACACTAATACTAACAGGGATACTAATACTATCAATAATACTAATACTATATATAATACTAATACTAGCAGGGATACTAACACTATCAATAATACTAATACTAGCAGGGATACTAATACTATCAATAATACTAATACTATATATAATATTACTACTATCTATAATACTAATACTAACAGGGATACTAATACTATCAATAATACTAATACTATATATAATACTAATACTATCTATAATATTAATACTAACAGGGATACTAATACTATCTATAATACTAATACTAGCAGGGATACTAATACTATCAATAATATTAATACTATCAATAATAATAATACTAACAGGGATACTAACACTATCAATAATACTAATACTAGCAGGGATACTAATACTAGCAATAATACTAATACTATCTATAATACTAATACTAGCAGGGATACTAATACTATCTATAATACTAATACTAGCAGGGATACTAATACTATCTCTAATACTATATATAATACTAATACTATCTATAATACTAAAACTAGCAGGGATACTAATACTATCTATAATACTAATACTAACAGGGATACTAATACTATCTATAATACTAATACTATCTATAATACTAATACTAACAGGGATACTAATACTATCTATAATACTAATACTATATATAATACTAATACAATCTATAATACTAATACTAACAGGGATACTAACACTATCTATAATACTAATACTAGCAGGGATACTAATACTATCTATAATACTAATACTAGCAGGGATACTAATACTATCAATAATACTAATACTATCAATAATACTAATACTAACAGGGATACTAATACTATCTATAATACTAATACTAGCAGGGATACTAATACTATCTATAATACTAATACTATATATAATACTAATACTATCTATAATACTAAAACTAGCAGGGATACTAATACTATCTATAATACTAATACTAACAGGGATACTAATACTATCTATAATACTAATACTATATATAATACTAATACTATCTATAATACTAATACTAACAGGGATACTAATACTATCTATAATACTAATACTATATATAATACTAATACAATCTATAATACTAATACTAACAGGGATACTAACACTATCTATAATACTAATACTAGCAGGGATACTAATACTAGCAGGGATACTAATACTATCTATAATACTAATACTATATATAATACTAACACTATCTATAATACTAATACTATCAATAATACTAATACTATATATAATACTAATACTATCTATAATACTAATACTAACAGGGATACTAATACTATCAATAATACTAATACTAGCAGGGATACTAATACTATCAATAATACTAATACTATATATAATACTAATACTATATATAATACTAATACTATCAATAATACTAATACTATATATAATACTAATACTGTCTATAATACTAATACTAACAGGGATACTAATACTATCAATAATACTAATACTAGCAGGGATACTAATACTATCAATAATACTAATACTATATATAATACTAATACTATCA
Organism: Pelobates fuscus; assembly: GCF_036172605.1. Lineage (NCBI taxonomy): Eukaryota > Metazoa > Chordata > Amphibia > Anura > Pelobatidae > Pelobates > Pelobates fuscus. Next base: position 12,481,410 of record NC_086317.1, on the reverse strand, counting down.
ATAATACTAATACTATATATAATACTAATACTATCTATAATACTAATACTAGCAGGGATACTAATACTATCAATAATACTAATACTAGCAGGGATACTAACACTATCAATAATACTAGCAGGGATACTAATACTATCAATAATACTAATACTATATATAATACTAATACTATCTATAATACTAATACTAACAGGGATACTAATACTATCAATAATAATAATACTATATATAATACTAATACTATCTATAATACTAATACTAACAGGGATACTAATACTATCAATAATACTAATACTATATATAATACTAATACTGTCTATAATACTAATACTAACAGGGATACTAATACTATCAATAATACTAATACTATATATAATACTAATACTATCTATAATACTAATACTAGCAGGGATACTAATACTATCTATAATACTAATACTAGCAGGGATACTAATACTATCAATAATACTAATACTATATATAATACTAATACTATCTATAATACTAATACTAACAGGGATACTAATACTATCAATAATACTAATACTATATATAATACTAATAATATCTATAATACTAATACTAACAGGGATACTAATACTATCAATAATACTAATACTAGCAGGGATACTAACACTATCCATAATACTAGCAGGGATACTAATACTATCAATAATACTAATACTAGCAGGGATACTAATACTATCAATAATAATAATACTATATATAATACTAATACTATCTATAATACTAATACTAACAGGGATACTAATACTATCAATAATACTAATACTATATGTAATAATAATACTATCTATAATACTAATACTAGCAGGGATACTAATACTATATATAATACTAATACTATCTATAATACTAATACTAACAGGGATACTAATACTATCACTAATACTAATACTATATATAATACTAATACTGTCTATAATACTAATACTAACAGGGATACTAATACTATTAATAATACTAATACTATATATAATACTAATACTATCTATAATACTAATACTAGCAGGGATACTAATACTATCTATAATACTAATACTAGCAGGGATACTAATACTATCAATAATACTAATACTATATATAATACTAATACTATCTATAATACTAATACTAACAGGGATACTAATACTATCAATAATACTAATACTATATATAATACTAATACTATCTATAATACTAATACTAACAGGGATACTAATACTATCACTAATACTAATACTATATATAATACTAATACTGTCTATAATACTAATACTAACAGGGATACTAATACTATTAATAATACTAATACTATATATAATACTAATACTATCTATAATACTAATACTAGCAGGGATACTAATACTATCTATAATACTAATACTAGCAGGGATACTAATACTATCAATAATACTAATACTATATATAATACTAATACTATCTATAATACTAATACTAACAGGGATACTAATACTATCAATAATACTAATACTATATATAATACTAATAATATCTATAATACTAATACTAACAGGGATACTAATACTATCAATAATACTAATACTAGCAGGGATACTAACACTATCCATAATACTAGCAGGGATACTAATACTATCAATAATACTAATACTAGCAGGGATACTAATACTATCAATAATAATAATACTATATATAATACTAATACTATCTATAATACTAATACTAACAGGGATACTAATACTATCAATAATACTAATACTATATGTAATAATAATACTATCTATAATACTAATACTAGCAGGGATACTAATACTATATATAATACTAATACTATCTATAATACTAATACTAACAGGGATACTAATACTATCACTAATACTAATACTATATATAATACTAATACTGTCTATAATACTAATACTAACAGGGATACTAATACTATTAATAATACTAATACTATATATAATACTAATACTATCTATAATACTAATACTAGCAGGGATACTAATACTATCTATAATACTAATACTAGCAGGGATACTAATACTATCAATAATACTAATACTATATATAATACTAATACTTTCTATAATACTAATACTAACAGGGATACTAATACTATCAATAATACTAATACTATATATAATACTAATACTATCTATAATACTAATACTAACAGGGATACTAATACTATCAATAATACTAATACTAGCAGGGATACTAACACTATCAATAATACTAGCAGGGATACTAATACTATCAATAATACTAATACTAGCAGGGATACTAATACTAGCAATAATAATAATACTATATATAATACTAATACTATCTATAATACTAATACTAACAAGGATACTAATACTATCAATAATACTAATACTATATATAATACTAATACTATCTATAATACTAATACTAACAGGGATACTAATACTATCAATAATACTAATACTATATATAATACTAATACTATCTATAATACTAATACTAACAGGGATACTAATACTATCTATAATACTAATACCAACAGGGATACTAATACTATCAATAATACTAATACTAGCAGGGATACTAACACTATCAATAATACTAATACTAGCAGGGATACTAATACTATCAATAATAATAATGCTATATATAATACTAATACTATCTATAATACTAATACTAACAGGGATACTAATACTATCAATAATACTAATACTATATATAATACTAATACTATCTATAATACTAATACTAACAGGTATACTAATACTATCAATAATACTAATACTAGCAGGGATACTAATACTATCAATAATACTAATACTATATATAATACTAATACTATCTATAATACTAATACTAACAGGGATACTAATACTATCAATAATACTAATACTATATATAATACTAATATTATCTATAATACTAATACTAACAGGGATACTAATACTATCAATAATACTAATACTAGCAGGGATACTAACACTATCAATAATACTAATACTAGCAGGGATACTAATACTATCAATAATACTAATACTATATATATAATACTAATACTATCTATAATACTAATACTAGCAGGGATACTAATACTATCAATAATACTAATACTATCAATAATACTGATACTATATATAATACTAATACTATCAATAATACTAATACTATCAATAATACTAATACTATATATAATACTAATACTATCTATAATACTAATACTAGCAGGGATACTAATACTATCAATAATACTAATACTATATATAATACTAATACTATCTATAATACTAATACTAACAGGGATACTAATACTATCAATAATACTAATACTATCTATAATACTAATACTAGCAGGGATACTAATACTATCGGTATACTAATACTAGCAGGGATACTAATACTATCTATAATACTATTACTAGCAGGGATACTAACACTATCAATAATACTAATACTAGCATGGATACTAACACTATCAATAATACTAATACTAGCAGGGATACTAAAACTATCAATAATACTAATACTAGCAGGGATACTAATACTATCAATAATACTAATACTATATATAATGCTAATACTATCTATAATACTAATACTAGCAGGGATACCAATACTATCAATAATACTAATACTAGCAGGGATACTAATACTATCAATAATACTAATACTATCAATAATACTAATACTAGCAGGGATACTAATACTATCAATAATACTAATACTAGCAGGGATACTAATACTATCAATAATACTAATACTATATATAATACTAATACTAGCAGGGATACTAACACTATCAATAATACTAATACTAGCAGGGATACTAATACTATCAATAATACTAATACTATCAATAATATTAATACTATCAATAATATTAATACTATCAATAATACTAATACTAGCAGGGATACTAATACTATCAATAATACTAATACTATATATACTACTAATACTAGCAGGGATACTAACACTATCAATAATACTAATACTAGCAGGGATACTAATACTATCAATAATACTAATACTAGCAGGGATACTTATACTATCAATAATATTAATACTATCAATAATATTAATACTATCAATAATACTAATACTAGCAGGGATACTAACACTATCAATAATACTAATACTAGCAGGGATACTAATACTATCAATAATACTAATACTAGCAGGGATACTAATACTATCAATAATATTAATACTATCAATAATATTAATACTATCAATAATACTAATACTATCAATAATACTAATACTAGCAGGGATACTGTGAAGAAAATTGACTTTTATTTGACATTTTCTTCTGTATTCATTTGTTTCCTCCATTCACTGCTTGAATATTGGATATTAGTTTGGTAGTTTGAAACTACCAAACACCGACCACCCTCCTGGCTCATTAAATTCAAAGGAACCGTCGATAAAGTGCTCCCTGGGCGGCCGCTGTTCGTATAGCCGAACGCCACGTGGAAAAGAAAACGGCGGCCATCTTGTTCGCACGAGGGGAGTCAGCGGGACTTGGTCGTCGAGTGTCTGGAACTAAAATAGGACACTCGACCTCGCGAACCACTGCTGAAAACTACCGAACGCCGGCTTCTCTTACTTACCGAACAGCCAGAAGAGCGGCATTCGGTAGTTTTGTTCGTACAGACAAGGGGAACAATCGCTCCTATGAGCCAGGAGGATCTATTCGGTATTTTGTTTGTTTTTTGCCTTTTTATTAATTGACCGACCGCACACACTGAATTCGTGGAACTGTTTTGGGCAGGAGCCTCGTGTGTGGTCGGTAAAACATGACTTCCACATTTTTAATCCCTTGAGGACCAAACTTTTGGAATAAAATGGAATCATGACATGTCACACATGTCAAGTGTCCTTAAGGGGTTGAAGAACCCCTGAACCGATCTTGGTGAAATTTGGATATGTTTGTCCCCCAGATCGGGGCTATCAGGGGATATGTAATTTGTGGGGATACCTTGTGGGGAAAGAGGTGTTCTAACTTTTGGGGAAATTGTGTGCCCTCTGCCTGGAGATAATTGATTTACTCCTTAACTTATCTCAATATCTCCCAGGCAGAGAGAGGGCGTGTATTACTGCAAAACTGTATAATGATTGGTTAATGTCTTTGTTTGCTGTGGGAGGTCCTCTTGCAGTAGGATTTCTCATAAAAGCCCGTGTGTTTTCAATAAAGATCATTGCTGTTACACCCTTCATGAAGTCTAGGCTCATGTTTGGGGAATATTCTATTTGCTGGGGAGAATCGTCTTGGAAACTGCATTCATGTATACTATTCCTCTACTCCCTGCTGTAGCTATAATCACTTATGCTCAGCTGTTGGGAAAGGAATAGAAGACCGCAGCACCATAACCGCAGCAGGTCTTAACAGATACTAATACTAATACTAGCAGGGACACCCGGGTTTATGGTATTATCTAGTCTATTTAACCAGAAATCATTCTACCCTTCACTGAATCCCAACGGGAGTAGGGAGAGTCAGTCATCTCACTGCATGCAAGGTAGAATAAAGGGGGCTCTCCTCGGGTATAGGGCGTCACTGGGATCAACGGCTATTTTGTGGTTGTTGTTATTATGTTTCCTGCTGTGTAGAATGTCCTGTTAGTATACAGTTAGGGTCAATGTTAAGTTGGATAAAGCATATCATCTGGAAATGGAGTGTTACCCCAGTTTGTTGGGTGAAAGCCTGGATGCTGTGTGACATGGACTTTATTTATTTCTAAAGAAACAAAGTCAGATAGAAGTTTGCTCGATGCTTGGTTCCATGTTAAATGGAGTGAGAGAGTGTGATATTTCTTATAACAGCATATTTGTTTGGTCAGATACCAAGGATTTCACCTTTAAAAGGCCAACATCTGTTTGCGTGCTGGAGAAATCACTTTGCACGGTCGCCTGCCTCACATCGTCCTCCAAGCTTCTAAACCCCGTGTGGGGTCTAGAACTGAGGCGAATCCAGTTATTTCACTCCAAGCGCTCATTTCCCAGAATCCTCCATTCACCAGCGAAAAAAATAAAATAAAACAAAATAAATTAAACACAAAACAGCTTCCAGCAGAAAGTCAAATAAAAATGAAAACAAGACATGTTCCTGGGTCCAAGAGCCAATGAGACAGACACCACATGTAATAAAGATTTAGATCAACCCTGCTTAGCAAGAAAAGTAGCAAAAATGGACAGAAAATAAACGTAGATAAAAATGGACAGATAATAAATAGATATAAAAATGGATAGATAATAAATGTGGATACAAATGGATAGATAATAAATAGATATAAAAATGGATAAACAATAAATTGATATAAAAAATGGATAGATAATAAATTGATATAAAAATGGATAGATAATAAATGTGGATAAAAATGGATAGATAATAAATGGATATAAAAATGGATAGATAATAAATAGATATAAAATTGGATAGATAATAAATAGATATAAAAATAGATAGATAATAAATGGATATAAAAATGGACAGATAATAAATAGATATAAAAATGGATAGATAATAAATGGATATAAAAATGGACAGATAATAAATGGATATAAAAATGGATAGATAATAAATGGATATAAAAATGGACAGATAATAAATAGATATAAAAATGGACAGATAATAAATAGATATAAAAATGGACAGATAATAAATAGATATAAAAATGGACAGATAATAAATAGATATAAAAATGGACAGATAATAAATAGATATAAAAATGGACAGATAATAAATAGATATAAAAATGGATAGATAATAAATGGATATAAAAATGGATAGATAATAAATAGATATAAAAATGGACAGATAATAAATAGATATAAAAATGGACAGATAATACATGTGGATAAAAATGGAAAGTTGCTCCCATTGGCTACAAGCCAACCTTTTATCACCAGGAAGAGGCTCCACCAATCAGGAGCCTTCGTATCCTCTCTATGGGTGTTGTCTTATCCCGTACACTCCTGCCGTATAGACTGCTGGATACTATAATACTATGGATACTATCCTGGTTCAGTGCAACTTCTTGCATCCCATGTCCTTCAAACAAACCTTCACGTACAACAGGAGATTTTTTATGAATACTCATTTTATTCTTATATTCAAGTTTTACCTGAAATAAAGTTTATAAATATCACGTTCATTATAAAATCTATTTTTACCAACATGTAGTCATTATTTGGTAATTGCACCCCCTTCAATAGATGCATCGACAAACAGACAGATATTTATAAAACAAGAAATAAATGGCGTAAATATTAGTTACTTTATGTGCTGGATTTGAAATGTTTGTAAAAATGGTTAGAACCATCCAAGATAAAGTTTCTATTTGACTGTTAGGATGTGGGTAACACTGGTCATTGGCCGTTGATCTGGTGGGGCACTGTATCCTGTTAATATATTTCGGCTCCTAGGATATTGCTTGCCGGTCCCTGCACACTGTGCCATACCATTCAGCATTCAGATGAGTCTGTAAACTCACAGGCAGGGCTAGGCCTCTGGCACACAACACGTGTGTGCAGCTGTGGCCGTAACGGTGCAGATCAGATCGAATTTGTGCTTTTTCCATGAGCTGGTTTTTGTTTGGTGCCAGATGAGCATTTATTTTCTGATTGTACATTGTGGGTGTCCCGGCCATGTGCCATGGTTGTCCTTAATAGAGAGTTAAGGGTAAGTGTGCACCCCTACATACAGCCAAGAGGGCTCCCCCAGGTGTACTGCTCACATGCCGTGATGGTGTATGGCTAAATAGACTATAGGCGACAAATCAATACTCAGTTAATTACATTGAGCATAATTTTTTTAATTGTCACAGTATCACATTAAGTTCCTCACTTGTTCATTACCCAAAGTATTTTGTTTGCCCCTAATGCTGGATTGCATTTTGATTGACATTAGTATTATCTGGGGTAAGAATCTATGACAGGATGTATTGCAGACTACTATGGCTTACATAGGGAACAGAGCATCCTCACACAGAGCCAAGCGGGGACACCGTGCACCGGCTTACATAGGGAGCAGAACATCCTCACACAGAGCCAAGTAGGGACACTGTGACCCTGGCTTACATAGGGAGCAGAGAATCCTCACACAGAGCCAAGCGGGGACACTGTGAACCCGGCTTACATAGGGAGCAGAACATCCTCACAGAGAGCCAAGTGGGGACACCATGACCCCGGCTTACATAGGGAGCAGAGAATCCTCACACAGAGCCAAGCGGGGACACTGTGAACCCGGCTTACATAGGGAGCAGAACATCCTCACAGAGAGCCAAGTGGGGACACCATGACCCCGGCTTACATAGGGAGCAGAGCATCCTCACACAAAGTCAAGCGGGGACACCATGACCCCGGCTTACATAGGGAACAGAGCATCCTCACACAGAGCCAAGTGGGGACACCGTGACCCCGGCTTACATAGGGAAAAGAGCATCCTCACACAGAGCCAAGTGGGGACACCATGACCCCGGCTTACATAGGGAACAGAGCATCCTCACACAGAGCCAAGTGGGGACACCGTGACCCCGGCTTACATAGGGAAAAGAGCATCCTCACACAGTGCCAAGTGGGGACACCGTGACCCCGGCTTACATAGGGAGCAGAACATCCTCACACAGAGCCAAGTGGGGACACCGTGACCCCAGATTACATAGGGAGCAGAGCATCCTCACACAGAGCCAAGTGGGGACACCGTGACCCTGGCTTACATAGGGAGCAGAGCATCCTCACACAGAGCCAAGCGGGGACACCATGACCCCGGCTTACATAGGGAACAGAGCATCCTCACACAGAGCCAAGTGGGGACACCGTGACCCCGGCTTACATAGGGAGCAGAACATCCTCACACTGAGCCAAGCCGGGACACCGTGGCCCCTGGATTACATAGGGAGCAGAGCATCCTCACACATAGCCAAGTGGGGACACCGTGATCCCGGATTACATAGGGAGCAGAGCATCCTCACACAGAGCCAAGCGGGGACACCGTGACCCCGGCTTACATAGGGAACAGAGCATCCTCACACAGAGCCAAGCAGGGACACTGTGACCGTGACCACGGCTTACATGGGGAGCAGAGCATCCTCACACAGAGCCAAGCGGGGACACCGTGACCCCGGCTTACATAGGGAGCAGAGCATCCTCACACAGAGCCAAGCGGGGACACCGTGACCGTGACGACGGCTTACATGGGGAGCAGAGCATCTTCACACAGAGCCAAGCGCGGACACCGTGACCCTGGCTTACATAGGGAGCAGAACATCCTAACACTGAGCCAAGCGGGGACACCGTGACCTAGGCTTACATAGGGAGCAGAGCATCCTCACACAGTTAAGTGGAGACACCGTAACCCTGGCTTACATAGGGAGCACAGCATCCTCACACAGAGCCCAGCGGTGACACCATGACCCCGGCTTACATAGGGAGCAGAACATCCTCACACAGAGCCAAGCGGTGACACCGTGACCGCGGCTTACATGGGGAGCAGAGCATCCTCACACAGAGCCAAGCGGGGACACCGTGACCCCGGCTTACATAGGGAGCAGAACATCCTCACACAGAGCCAAGCGGTGACACCGTGACCCCGGCTTACATAGGGAGCAGAGCATCCTCACACAGAGCCAAGCGGGGACACCGTGACCCTAGCTTTCATAGGGAGCAGAGCATCCTCACACAGAGCCAAGTGGGTACACCGTGTCCCCGGCTTACATAGGGAGCACAGCATCCTCACACAGAGCCAAGCAGGGACACCGTGACCCCGGATTACATAGGAAGCAGAGCATCCTCACACAGAGCCAAGTGGGGACACCTTGACCTTGGCTTACATAGGGAGCAGAGCATCCTCACAGAGCCAAGCAGGGACACCTTGACCACGGCTTACATAGGGAGCAGAGCATCCTCACACAGAGCCAAGCGGGGACACCGTGACCCTAGCTTTCATAGGGAGCAGAGCATCCTCACACAGAGCCAAGTGGGTACACCGTGTCCCCGGCTTACATAGGGAGCAGAGCATCCTCACACAGAGCCAAGTGGGGACACCGTGACCTTGGCTTACATAGGGAGCACAGCATCCTCACACAGAGCCAAGCAGGGACACCGTGACCCTGGATTACATAGGAAGCAGAGCATCCTCACACAGAGCCAAGTGGGGACACCGTGACCCTGGCTTGCATAGGGAGCAGAGCATCCTCACACAGAGCCAAGTGGGGACACCGTGACCCTGGCTTACATGTGTAGCATTGGGCAAGGCATCTTCTCTCACAAATTTAAATCTCTCCTGTGTCTATTTGTGTCACCTGTATCTTAATGATAGATTGAATATATTGCAGAAGATCACTTGGCTCCATGGCCCTCATGTATAATGGACTGTTAATGATTTCAAGTCTCCTGTGATTGGAGTGTACATGGGCTGGGATAAGCCCACCTTGGCTGTTTAATATTGCATTCAGTGCTGTTTTTGTACAACTTAATGAAGCAGAGCATTGGAATGTGACATAGTATCCCTGAGACCTGTGTTATTCATTTGGGACAACTGATGCACAGCCCTATACTCCCTTACTAGACCACCAGGGGAGAAAACACGTTTCCATCCTGGCCAGAAACGGCCAACGAGCGGCGTGTATTTAACAAGTTGCCTAAAAATGTCTGCAGACAGGAATACAGGTATCTCACAGACAACAGCAAATCACACATTGTGTTTGTGAGACACATAACTGCTGACCCTCTCTCTTTACCTTCTGTTACCCTTCCCCCCCAATAACTCACAGACAACCAAATTGTGGGTAAGGGCAATGGCCACAGCTTTTATTATTAAGCCAGCATAATTTAAACCAACTATCAGCTGCTGGATTTTCCAAGCAGACAGCTAACATAACTTAATTCTTCCAGAGCCTCTTCAGTCTGAAGTCCGTCCTCAACCAGACCAGGCTGCGACTCCCCAAGCCCGTCCGGGCACTGCTCTCAGTTCCACTTGCTGGCGAAGGACAAACCGCAGCTGTGACAAAATAAACAGAAAAAGAAACCACACGAAACACAACACATATAACAATAACATATCCCGTGTTCACACCAACCCAGGGAGGGTGGGCGGGAAACAGCACTACTAGGTTCCCTCAGCGTGCTCTCCAGTGGTCTGGTAAGTATTACCCAGTGTCCCCGGTCCAGGTGCATCCCAAACATTGTATCCCCTTGTCGCCATGCCAACCTCTCTGGGCAGCAGTCATGCTCCCCCCTCTTTATCCACTCCGGGAGTTGGCCTTGACTGCTTGAGAGCCTCTTCAGCCTGAAGTCCGTCCTCAACCAGACCAGGCTGCGACTCCCCAAGCCCGTCCGGGCACTGCTCTCAGTTCCACTTGCTGGCGAAGGACAAACCGCCACCGCAGCCTCTCCCCTATCCCTGGAGAGGACTGTGTCACCCCGAAGCCAGCGCCTTTTCAATGGCTGACTGTAATCCCAAATTAAATATATCCAGCCCAATTTCGTTTAGGTGGACCCCATCGGCCCTCATTATGTTTGCGTTGTTCCCTTCCAGCTCCACATGACGAACCACAATGCCAGCCAGCCTACGCACAAAACGTGACATCTTAATGTTGAACCGTCGCCTGCCGTGCTCCACCGCCCTGGCGTGTGGCAGCGCCCCCCAAGCCGGACGTGTAATGACTTTAGACCACACCAGTGTGACCTCGCTGAAAAGCGCCATACAGCGAGCCAAGTCGTGCTTGCAAGCGTAAATTAAATCCACTGCGCGGCACCGTCCCAAGTCATTCCCCAGGTCACGAAGCAACGGAGCGTGACACACTCCGGATACACTTGGTGCCACCCCAAACCCTGTATCCCCCGCCATCGAACCATTCCGGCCGTATGGTCTCTGCTCGGCACGCCTAGCCGCCCAATAAATAAAGGAGTGACCGATGATCCAAACATACCGGGGGGAACCTGTAGAGAAAACAACACATCATAACTACCAACAGCCTATAACAGATGAGGACGAATATACAGCTGAAACCTGAGGGAATCCCATCGACCCATGCGCTGAATTGCAGCATTGGACAGCCCTACCTGCCGTGCCTGCGTTGCTGCACCAATCCGGAAGGAGTGGGGAGAGTATCCCTTATCCTCTATGCCCAAAGCCCGCAAACTAGCCTTAAAAACACTGGAGAACTGAGACCGAGTTAAGACTGACCCATTGGCGTGAAGCAAGAAGGACTCCGCTGCCTCCAGCCGTAAACGTACGTATTGCCCTACCAGCGCCACCTGACACCACCTACCCCCAGTAGCACCAATGCTAACCGACCTCCCCCGCCCTAACTGATCTGTTTTGGACTTCCGAATGAAAACCTCCACTCCACTCTGCCCTGTGCAAACGTCCCCCCCTCCGAAGAGATTCTGGAGCCCTAGCCGACGCGGCCACCAACTCTCCTATCCGCAGCGCGGCGTAAAAACACAGAGAAAAGGCTACCCTGAAAAGCAGCGCCTCGAAGGAGGAGAAGCACACCGCAGAGAGAACACCACACAGAGCATCCAATAGGTGGAGGGACCCTTTCCTTCCTCCATCCCTGAAGCACCCTCTGGACCACAAACTCTTTTGAAACGTCCTCCCACCCCATACAACGCATCAGAAAGGAAAAAGCCACTAAACTGCGTTCCACCGATGCCAACGAAGCTGCGCGCTCCCGTAAGGAGGACATGTAAGCCAAAGTAGACAGCAACCTACCCTCAGCGGAATACAAACCGAACTCTCCCGCATAGACCAGCCACCGATCCCACACTGCCAGATAGGCTGTCCACGAAGCGGGAGCCAGCGATCTCCTGAACAGGTCTGCTAGGTTCCGAAATCGAGGGTCCACAAGCACGTGGGACATACCAGACCATCTTCCTCGGCTCCCGGGGCGACCTCCCGAAAACGATCCCACTGAAAGCGAGAAAGAGAATCGGCAATAACATTAGACACTCCGGGAACATGGATTGCTCGGAACCAAATGTTAAATTCCAAACAACGCAGAACCAACCGACGCAACAGAGCCAATACTGAAACCGAGCCAGATGATAAACGATTCACCACATGGACCACACTCATGTTGTCCGTGCGGAAAACCACCTGCCTGTTCGCGAGCTCCTCCCCCCACAATTCCACTGCTACCACAATAGGGAAAAGCTCGAGAAAAGTCAAGTTACGTATCAGGTCCGCCTCGTGCCATGCTGCAGGCCAAGGCTCCGCACACCAACGTCCCCGAAAAAATGCCCCGAAGCCCAAGGAGCCGGAGGCATCCGTTAACAACTTCAGGGCCACATTAGATAAAAGTTATACTGTTATATTTTTTAATGTAAAGATTAGTTTAAATCATGGGCATTCTTCCTAAAAAAATAAAAAAAAAATATATATATATATATATATAAACACACACAACAGATTTAGTTGGCGAAGCTTTATATATATATAATAAAAAGATGCATTGGTCTCACGGGATATTCTTGAGGTCCCTTCCTTCCTCTTTCTGCCCCCGGGGTGTAGGCAGAAGAGTGAGTCACTGTCAGCAATGTAATAGTATTTGCTCTTTGAATTAAATTCTTGTTTTAGGTTTTACATTGTGGTCAAGTTGTGGTTCTTCATGTCATATATGTTTATTTTACTTAAAAATGCAAAAAAATAATAATTTAAAGTTACAGAAGTTAACATAAAACATATTATTCTGTTCCCTTTTGACTGATCTGTTTAACCCTTAATGCGTGACCTGTGTTGCTCTCTGAGGGTTAATAGGGTTTCCTGCAATGCACACCTCTGTTAAAGTAACATTATGCTCCCCCCCCCCCCAAGCTGTAGGGGAATCATCACTCAAAGGGTTCCGTTCCTTTAAGTACACACTAGATGGGTTTCCCTTGTTGTATTTTCACAGCCCAAGCCTGAACTCTCTAAACAGATCTGTTAGCTGCTCCCTCCCTGGGACCCTCCATAGGACCATGTGTTTCCACTAACACCTCTTGGTGTTTTTAGATGCACCTTACTGGGCTCTAACCCAGGGCCAGAGAGAGGTTAGAGGGCCACATGGAGGGCGTCTAAACATACAGGTGTGAAGGAAAGTAACAATGCATTAACCTCTTAATACCAACCCACCATGCACCAGCAAACGTGCCATGTACACACAGACAGGGCTATTTAATAACATGAGAATTCAAAGTGAACTTTCAGAATTCTAAGGCCAGAGTAGCTAAACTGCAAGAACAGGCGACAAAGAATGTTCCCATTCAGCTATTTTGACACTAGTTAGGAAACTCCCTTTGAATTCTCAGTTTAGTGAATCATTGTGCCCTATAGTAACAATGCAGTGTTAGTGAACCCAGGACACACCTGATAACGAGAGAAATCTCAATGTATCCCTTCTGGTAAAATATTTTATAAAACAAATATAATATGAGCTATTACGGTACATAACATTACACTATGTAAGGCCCCGGGGAGAGTGCGCAGCTTAGCGGACAGGGGCACATGTATGAGTGTGGGATGGATGATGCATGATTGGCTATATGCTACATGTGGGAGTGGGAAATAGTGGGTGGTGACAGATCAGACTGACCTCAGTGCCACTTAGGAGCCAGGTCAGCAACAAGTTTCCTGCCTCCTCCTGTTGCTGGGCTTGCTGGATTGTCGGCCTGTGGGTGTCCTGGATCCTGGATGCCTGCCCTCAGGGCTGGTAATGGTGCTGCTGCTGCTGCAGATGGTGGCCTCCTCCTTCCCCAGCAGCCTGGAGGTGAGGTTCCCCTCCCCAGCGGTCTGGCTCTCCCATGGCACCCTCCATGTGCACCCTCCCTGTGTCACCCTTCATGGCACCTTCCATGTGCTCCCTCCCTGTGTCACCCTCCCTGTGTCTCCCTCCATGGGCACCCTTCATGGGCACCCACCATCGGGCTCGGCTGAACCCCAGCACCCACCGAGCACCCTCCACCGTGGCTTCAACTAGGCCACCCCAGCACCCTCCTCCGTGGCTTCAACTGGGCCACGCGCCTGGACCACGTGGCGCGCGGCCTGCTCTGTGGTGGTCTTTCTGCTGCCCCTCCTGTCTGGGCGGCGGCATCTGAGGTGGACCGTGCCCCCCCTGGAGGTAGTGGGGGGGCGGAAGCTCGGCAATCGACCCGGGCGGCGTGTGGGATGCCGCCTGCGGTCCTCCCCTCTCGGCCGGCAGTGGTAAGTGGTATTATTGTGTCCCCCCCCTTTTTTCATTATTGTCCCCCCCTCCTTACCTCTTTCGGCAGCCTCCTGTCCTGGGGTGTTGGCTCTTCATCTCTCCACTGCTGCTTCAGGCTTTGGGTGCAGTTGCCGGATCCGTCCAGCAGGTGGCGTCTAAAGCTCCAGTTGCCATGGGAACTGCGCTGCAGGTGATGGACTCCTTTTTTCATGCTGCTGTCTCTTCTATGGTGCCGCCAGCAGTTCCTGGGGTGCCGTCAGGTGAGTCGTGTTTTCCTGCGCTGGCTGGGGTGCCTGCGCTAGGCGGGTTAATGTTGGGTTTATTTAACCCCCTCTGTGGGGATTCTGTCCATACAACATAGGACAATAATGGCTGACTGGGAACTGGTCGGACACACAAAACATTTGATAGTAGGGGTGACGCTGAACTCACCGACAAACATATGTAGGAACCCCGTAACTCCACACCCTTTACCCACGAACGACGAGACATTATTCATACTACGGGAAACCCTGGACAACATGAGTCTCACGCCTCCACCAATGCACGATACCTGCTAAGCAGCTCTCTTCACACACCATCTGCGACACGCACGACGTGACAACACATAGACCAACAAGGGACATAGCACGGTCGTTAGAAAGCCAGTTAGGCCCTTGGGAACTCCACGAGGAGGCGAGGCAGGTGGTCCCGACGGGACACTCCCGGCGATTTCCTGCATTGGATCTATCACGCCAAATACGAGCAGCCACGGTACAAATGAGGGCAACCTGTTCGGAAGTTCATATCACTGGAGGGACTTTTTCACACTATAATGAGACCTCATCGAACCGGTACCATTCTCTTCTCTTTCCATCTACAATGGCTGTCCAGTGCCATACCACTTTACTACCACCACCCAACACCAGACCCCTTATGGGTCATGCTATACTCTAACACATCACATCACACTTAAACAATATTCGACAAGAAATCTTGACACCAACCATTAGTTGACACACATTTCTAAGGAACTGCTGCATATTAATTTGTCCGCACCGCTCTAGCCCTCGGTGGACTTGTTTGGTTAACCACGGTCCTAACGAGACGTAGCGATGAGTCTCCTGAGAGGGAACACGGTGGTGACTGACACTTGTGATCTCGTGTTACCTGTTATTGCAACTGTAACGGACCGTTTCAGCATAAAAGGGGAAAAATGCGTTTAGGCGATAATCCCCTTTTCCATAGACAGGCACAGCTACTGCAGAACATCAGAACTCACGAGCTGGATACGAAATGACACTCCGAACTGGAACAGCTGAACAAGAAAAGCATACAATCGGCTTACACTCTTGGCAGTCAGCTTACAATCCAATCCCCCCCAAGAACGAGACGACACTTCATTTTGAGGGTTAAGCAGGAACTCAAGACTGGGACACCCAGTCTGGCTTTTATTACCAACAAGTACATACAGGACACTCCCAGGGGGAGGATGAAATTAACCAATCACATGGATGTACCTCCCACACATTTCCTCCCCTTAGATTAACACTTAACACAATTATACTGTACACCTTTTTCCCCAATTCCTGGATGTACCCCAAATACATATGCTACACCTCCAAAACAGGTATCCCCTGATAGCCCTTATTCAGGGGGACAACATATGCAAGAATCAGCCCATTCGGATAAATGGTTCAGGAGTTATGGGACTCCAAAGATTTGACCGACCGCATGGGTAAAGTATCCGAAAACAGTTCCATGCATTTTGGCCCTGCGGTCGGTCACAAATAAGGGAATGAAAACAGGCGAATTGCCTGTGTTATAGAGCCTGGAGAGGGTTTGAATGAATTCCCTTGTTTGTGGGGTTCTTTCTACCGAACGGGGGGTCATTCGGTAGTTTCCATACGAACTTCTGGAAGTATGGAGGTCTCAGCGGTGTTTGCCTAGTCAAGTGTCCGATTTCAGTTCCAGACACTCGACGGCAAAACACCGCTGTTCGGTAGTTAAAGATGGCCGCCGCCACGTGTTGGTTTCCTGAATGGCGGCCACCCAGAGGACACAGAACACATTACATGATTGCCAATTACCCGTTTGCAACATTGTTGCAAACGGTAATTGGAGGCACACTTAATCCTGGGTGGTCTGGTTGTTCGGTAGTTTCCTCAATACAATGAATGGAGTGATTCTACCGAACAATCAGATGAAGGCTGCATATATATATATAACCCAGGTTAACTGCATACAACAATACATACATGACATTTAAAGTATTAAAGGCAGGATTACTGTACTACGTTCCACAGTCTTAAAGGTACAGTAGTCCCAAAAGTTCCAATATGTCCATCGCTGCTTTTAAAGGGCCAGCAGCAGCAATACAAATTATTACCTGCCCAAATATAGTCTTTAAAGTGCAATATGTCCAGGGGCCATAGTCAGCGGGCAGGAGGCTAGCAGCCAGGCCTCTCCAGTTCACAGTGGCGAAGCTGGTTTCGCCACATTTCTCCCCTTGGCCAATTAGACTAACAGGGTACCTGACTTTCTGCCGGTCAGTGCCCTGGTTAGTCCAGCAACCCACCCACAAAACAGAAATAACCGAGCAGCCCACCCACACTAACCGGTTACTACATCTGGGTGAGGAAGGATTTTGTCCAAGTTCTGGTGTTTCACCACTGCTGGGTGGGAGACGGGTAGGCTGCCTTGGTGGGTTGCTGAGGGGGCAGAGACCAGCGGTACTCTGTCCTGTTGCCAGCACTACCACGGGAGTAGTCTGGTGGGCGTCTGGTTGCTGGAGACTGTCTGTCTCCCCTTTAGGTGCGCAGCTCGACTGCCGGAGGGGGAGACCGACTGTCTCCCCTTTGGATCCATCACACTGAGGCTGGGGAACAGGACCGACCGTCCCTATCCCTTGTGCTGTAAGTGCAGAGACTACGGTCCCATCTGCACAGTTGTGGGGCTTAACATCTCCCCTTGGTGAGTTAGGCTGCCGCTGGAGAGAGGGTGTAACAAGTTCCTCTCTCTGGACGGTAAACTGCCGCTGGGCAGGGGGGTTAGCAGGCTCCTCTCCCTTCCCTTCACACTGCCTTCTTGGCATATCACTTTGCTGCTGGGGGGCAGGAACAACAACCTCTGCCCCCTGTAACTCAGCCTGCCGCTGGGGAGGAAGGACTGCACCTTCGGCTCCTTTGGACACACACGGCTGCTGGGGAGGATGGACGACACCATCAGCTCCCTGGGGCACACATTGCCGCTGGGGAGGGAGGACGCTGCTCTCCTCTCCCTTCACTTCACACTGCCTTCTTGGCATCTCACTTTGCTGCTGGGGGGCAGGAACAACAACCTCTGCCCCCTGTAACTCAGCCTGCCGCTGGGGAGGAAGGACTGCACCTTCGGCTCCTTTGGACACACACGGCTGCTGGGGAGGATGGACGACACCATCAGCTCCCTGGGGCACACATTGCCGCTGGGGAGGGAGGACGCTGCTCTCCTCTCCCTTCACTTCACACTGCCTTCTTGGCATCTCACTTTGCTGCTGGGGGGCAGGAACAACAACCTCTGCCCCCTGTAACTCAGCCTGCCGCTGGGGAGGAAGGACGACACCTTCATCTCCCTGGGGGACACACTGCCGCTGGGGAGGAAGGACGACACCTTTAGCTCCCTGGGACTTACTCTGCCGCTGGGGAGGATGGACGACACCATCAGCTCCCTGGGTGACACACTGCTGCTGGGGATCTGGGCCGACTGCCCAGCATCCCTGTAGGGCCGGTAGAGAGACCTCGGTCCCATCTCCACCTGCCTGTTGTGGTTCCTCACAGGACCAATCTATGAGGATCCCTACTTCGGGTTCTTCCTGCCGCCTCGGGGGGGGGGGGCGGCTAACCTCCTCGGATGCAGCCTCTACTCTGCTGCTGTACCACTCTTCCTGCTCATCATACTCTTCGTCCATCTTTGAGTTTTGCTCAGCCATGACCTGGTTCCAAATCCCCTGGAATGTGTCCATGGATATATAACCCCCATACTGGGCCACTTGCTGCCTCACCTTGGCCATAAAATCATCTTCAGCGTCAGAGCCTTCCATACTTGTCTGCTCCAAGTCGCTGGATACCTCTGCTGCCAGGGGCGCTGCACGAATGCTAACGTTGCCCTCAATTTGTAACTCCAAGGAATTGGTGTTCTGTAGCTGTCCTTCTGGCTGTGGGAACAATCCCGCAGCTTGTTGGTTCCTCTGCGTCGTTCGCAGCATGAGGTACGCCTGTACATCGTTGTAGACCCGGTCTGCCATCCGCTCCGCTCGGGCTGGTGAGAATAGAGCCATCCTGCTCCTATATTCCCTGGCAAACTCGGATTCCTCCTTCTCCCTCTGAGGTGCTGCAGCAGCTGAGACTCTGTCTCCTTCCATTTTCCTGATTTCCTTTGTAGATAGGGTCGCTGTACGGATACTAGCGTTGCCCTCAATTTGTAATCCAGAAATGGTGTTGTCTGTAGCTGTCCCTCTGGTTGTAGGAACGATCCCGCCGCTTGCCACCAATTGTAACGGACCGTTTCAGCATAAAAGGGGAAAAATGCGTTTAGGCGATAATCCCCTTTTCCATAGACAGGCACAGCTACTGCAGAACATCAGAACTCACGAGCTGGATACGAAATGACACTCCGAACTGGAACAGCTGAACAAGAAAAGCATACAATCGGCTTACACTCTTGGCAGTCAGCTTACAATCCAATCCCCCCCAAGAACGAGACGACACTTCATTTTGAGGGTTAAGCAGGAACTCAAGACTGGGACACCCAGTCTGGCTTTTATTACCAACAAGTACATACAGGACACTCCCAGGGGGAGGATGAAATTAACCAATCACATGGATGTACCTCCCACACATTTCCTCCCCTTAGATTAACACTTAACACAATTATACTGTACACCTTTTTCCCCAATTCCTGGATGTACCCCAAATACATATGCTACACCTCCAAAACAGGTATCCCCTGATAGCCCTTATTCAGGGGGACAACATATGCAAGAATCAGCCCATTCGGATAAATGGTTCAGGAGTTATGGGACTCCAAAGATTTGACCGACCGCATGGGTAAAGTATCCGAAAACAGTTCCATGCATTTTGGCCCTGCGGTCGGTCACAAATAAGGGAATGAAAACAGGCGAATTGCCTGTGTTATAGAGCCTGGAGAGGGTTTGAATGAATTCCCTTGTTTGTGGGGTTCTTTCTACCGAACGGGGGGTCATTCGGTAGTTTCCATACGAACTTCTGGAAGTATGGAGGTCTCAGCGGTGTTTGCCTAGTCAAGTGTCCGATTTCAGTTCCAGACACTCGACGGCAAAACACCGCTGTTCGGTAGTTAAAGATGGCCGCCGCCACGTGTTGGTTTCCTGAATGGCGGCCACCCAGAGGACACAGAACACATTACATGATTGCCAATTACCCGTTTGCAACATTGTTGCAAACGGTAATTGGAGGCACACTTAATCCTGGGTGGTCTGGTTGTTCGGTAGTTTCCTCAATACAATGAATGGAGTGATTCTACCGAACAATCAGATGAAGGCTGCATATATATATATAACCCAGGTTAACTGCATACAACAATACATACATGACATTTAAAGTATTAAAGGCAGGATTACTGTACTACGTTCCACAGTCTTAAAGGTACAGTAGTCCCAAAAGTTCCAATATGTCCATCGCTGCTTTTAAAGGGCCAGCAGCAGCAATACAAATTATTACCTGCCCAAATATAGTCTTTAAAGTGCAATATGTCCAGGGGCCATAGTCAGCGGGCAGGAGGCTAGCAGCCAGGCCTCTCCAGTTCACAGTGGCGAAGCTGGTTTCGCCACAGCAACTGTCACTGATTCTGTCTCCGAATGGATCTTCTGTTTGGATATATGATGCTTTAACTTTGTAATCTTGCATTCCGTTATTACTGCAGGCCTGCGAGCCTAAACTTTATTCTCTACGAACCTCAATAAAAACTGATTATTCAAAAAAACAAGAGTAACGGTCAGCCGCGCTCAGTGTAGTACCCTCCTGGTGCGACGGTGCATCCACCGGTGGGTGGGGGGCAGTGCGCTTGGGCCTCTTCCTCATTGGGGACTGTGCTCCCCTGCGCACTTGCGCAAGATATTCCCCTTTGGCCCTTGGGGGGATGCTCTTCCCTTGGGGCACAAGGGGGGTAGAACTCGGGCGGCGATGATGTAAAGTTCCGTTATGGGAAATTCCTAAGACGTTGGGAATTGGGTTTGGGGTTCGCTATTTTGGAGAGCATGGTTGGGGAGAGGGCTGCGCGGCGTGGCGCTGTTTTGTTACCAGGACACCACTTGGAATGCGTGTCATACTTATGGTGGCCTGGGTTGGTGGCACTATGAAAAACATTTAGTCAGCGCCCTGCAGTTTTGCCCTCTGTAGCGTGGGATCAGATGGACTTCGGCCCCTGGCTCTCCATCGTAACCCGCCCGGTGGCGCGTAAAGGGGGTTTGTTCTCCTTTCCTGCGGGGCGGCTCCGCCCCAGCGGCCTCGCAGCAACGGCCAGGTTGTTGCGGGGAATTGAACGTCAGCCGATGTACGTGGGGTGGGTCGTGCTGTTTTAAGCTCAAATGCTCCCATCATGGTGGGGGCTCACTCTGCCTCCTGCTGTTTCAAGGGGGAAGTACGGGGGGAAAAGGGGACGTGTGGGCGCAGGGCGGCGACGCCAGTGCTCGTAAGCGCAATGCGCCCATGGCTCGACCGCTACTGGAATCGGCAGGCCATGGGGCTCCTGCTGGAGGGGGTCACCGAGGCTTCAGGATCCCTTTCTCGGAGCGCCCGGCTTCGGGGCGGTGCGGACCTTGAAGAAAAGGTTAAAAGAACTTTGTATGTAGAGCTTGGTGTAAGTCGAGACAGGGGAGATATGTTAGACATACTTACATACATACAGGAGGGAGGAGACTATGTTTAAAAGCAGTAAAATTTCCGCAATAATAATATAGTCTTAAATTAGAAGGGTGAAGGTTTCACAATCATACCCGGATGTATTACGTTAACGGAAGGGTAGTGGATGCATGGACTAGCCTTCCAGCTGAAGTGGTAGAGGTTAACACAGTAAAGGAGTTTAAGCATGCGTGGGATATGCGTAAGGCTGTCCTACCTATAAGATAAGGCCAAGGACTAATGTCAGTGGTTAGAAAATTGGGCTGACTGGATGGGCCGAATGGTCCTTATCAGGGCCGGACTGGGAAAAAAATTAGGCCCGGGCATTTTTCAATCAGAGCGGCCCCCTAACAAGGGGGCGGGGCCAGAGAGGGTGTGTTTTGTCATCACTAATGACAAGCACGCCCCCTCTCAAAGTGAGCATGTTAGTTCAATGCCCAGAGCCCCACTGAAGAGCTCTGGCATTAGAAAAAGGCCCTGAATTTGTTCTGCGCAGCGCAAGAAAATGTAATAACATGCTTGCGCTGTGTTTGCTTTTAAATTGTCTCTGGTGTCTTCACAAGTGGGATACCAGAGGACAAAAGGGCCAGGAAAGTGCATGGTGCATATGTTTGGATCCTGCTTGTGGGATTGCGTGTGTGTAGAGTGTGGTATGGTATTGTGTAAATAGGTCAATTTCATTTGTGTTTGTGGTGTAATATGTGTGGCTAGGGGCTGTAGAGAGTGTGTGTATAGGGGGCATAGTGTTATAGGGGATGTAGCGAGTGTGTGCATACGGGCTGTAGTGTGTGTGTGTGTATAGGTGACGTAGTGTGTGCAGGGGTTGTAGAGAGGGTGTGTTTAGAGAATGTTGTATGTGTTTGCTGACAAGGAGTGTAGTGTGTGTGTGTGTGTGTGTAGGAGATCTACTGTGTATAGGACCCAGTGTGTATAGGTGTGTGTGTGTGTGTGTGTGTGTGTGTGTGTGTGTAGAGGATTACAAGTGCATATAGGGTAAGGGATCTAGCGTGTATCTGGAGCGTAATGTGTGTAGTGGTGCAGTGTGAGGGGTGCTGTAGTGTGTGTGTGTGTGTGTGTATATATAATATATATATATATATATATATATATATATTGGGGCGCAGTGTGTGTGTGTGTATGTGCTGTGTGTGAGGGTGTTTTTATGTGCCGTCACATTCTAGGTTTCTAATTTTCCTTGCCTGTTAACTCACTGAGGGTTATTTTATATATTTATATATATATATGTATGTATGTGTGTGCTGTGTGTGTGTCTGGGGGTGCTGTGTGTGTGTCTGGGGGTGCTGTGTGTGTGTCTGGGGGTGCTGTGTGTGTGTCTGGGGGTGCTGTGTGTGTGTCTGGGGGTGCTGTGTGTGTGTCTGGGGGTGCTGTGTGTGTGTGTCTGGGGGTGCTGTGTGTGTCTGGGGGTGCTGTGTGTGTCTGGGGGTGCTGTGTGTGTCTGAGGGTGCTGTGCGTGTGTGTGAGGGTGCTGTGCGTGTGTGTGAGGGTGCTGTGCGTGTGTGTGAGGGTGCTGTGCGTGTGTGTGTGAGGGTGCTGTGCGTGTGTGTGTGAGGGTGCTGTGCGTGTGTGTGTGAGGGTGCTGTGCGTGTGTGTGTGAGGGTGCTGTGTGGCTGTGTGTGTGAGGGTGCTGTGTGGCTGTGTGTGTGTGTGTGTGTGTGTGTGAGGGTGCTGTGTGTGTGGCTGATGTGTGTCTCGGGGTGCTGTGTGTGTGAGTGTTAATGTATATTTTATTTAAATTGAAATTTATTTTTTTATTAATAAAAAAAAAAAAAAAAATTATAACCCCCCTCCTCCCTTCTTACCTTTAGCCTGGAAGGAGGGGGGGATCCGTTCTGCCTGGGGGGGGGGGGGGGGGGTGAGGATCCGTTCTGCCTGGGGGGTCCAGTGGTGAGAGTGAACTTTAGCCTGTAGGCTAGAGTTCACTCTCGCGAGATCTGAGCGTTGCCGCGGTAACGCTCAGACCTCGCGAGAGGACCCGGCGGAGCTGCTGAATAGACCTCCGCCGGTCCTCTCTCCTGCCACCGGCCCATGGAGACACACAGCGGGGCCGGCGCTCGGGTAGCGCTGGCCCTGCAGGGGCTAGTAGGGGAGATCCTGTGATCTCCCCTGCCGGCCTCGGCCCCACGGCCATCGCGGCCCACCGGGTATTTGCCCGGTATGCCCGATGGCCAGTCCGGGCCTGGTCCTTATCTGCCGTCACATTCAATGTTATGTTTCTAAGTCTGTGCTCGACTTCCCGCAGATGGTTGTGGCGGGGGTGTGTCCTTGCCAAATAAGGGATGGTTTGGTATATTAGATGAAAAAGGGGGATAATGACCGGGTCTCATCCTCCCCCGTCTCTTATGGTGAACCTGGAGGAGGTACCAGGTTGGACGTGTGCCCACTGGGTTGTAAGTCGACCAGTGGGGAGCATTATGGTTGGGCCCCACCGAGTGGGTGGGGAGCCCTGAAAAGGAAGATGGTTTTTATTATGCCGAGGGGGGGAGGTGAGAGCCTTGGGGAAGTTAGATTGGCAAGGACGGTTTCTTTGGTTACTGTATGACTATATGCAAATTGTTTATGTTAATTTATGATATTTATTATTTCGTTATATGTTAAAGGAGTTATACAGTATTTGGTTGTGTTAATAAAGGCTGTGGCCTGTTTTCTCCAAGAAGTTGTTTGTCGTTATTTGAAGGGGTAATTTATGTTTTTTATGGGGGATGAAGGGAATGCTATCCAATGCCCACTACGTACATACATGAGCTATTACATAACATTACACTATGTATGAGCAACTACATAACAAACATCCATCTAGAACTGACCATCAGGAGACTATCTATCTTTCCAAACCGTCTGTCTGCTGAATAATTGTATACATTGTTGTTATTATCATTATTATTTATAAAGCCCCATCATATTCCACAGAAGCATGCGCCATGTGTAAATAAAACCCAATTTTAATATATCTTACTATAAAACCTGAGTTTAATATACAGGAAGAAACAAGCTCGGGGTCTGCACCACAGGCAGACAAAGGGCAGATCTGCAGCTTTGTCAGTGGTTTAAAAGCTATAGGGTACAGCTAGAACAGGTAAAGGTCAAAGTGCAGTAACTGAATTTAACCATTACGGGACAAGCAGGAGTTTAGAAGGTGGAGTGGGGTTAGTGAGGGCCACGGAGATGGTAGACGGGGATGGAATGCTATAGGAAGCGAAGATTACATGATGTACGGACTATACAAGAGAAATTTAAAGCAACTACTTAAATGACAGTAGTGTTTACAGAGGGGCTATACCATCCCCGCTGACATATGGCCCCGAGCACCCCCTCCCTGCAATGTCGCCCAATGTAGCTTCAATATCAAAAGTTTTAAAGTATGTGTGGACAGAATGAATACAGTATAGACAGGGGAAGTGCGATGGGATGGTACATACACAAGAAGATGAAAGGCATAGCTAAAACATGTGGGACATGGAGTGGGGTACAGTCAGGGGTGGGTGGGTCATATACAGGGAGAAGGTGTAGGTGTTCACAGGAAGGAACAGGGCATATTCGGAAACAGGTGGGACATAAACAGGACCAACGCGTGTGTATACATGGATGGGGTAATATTTTGTCATGCACCTTTACCTAGCAGCCACGACTAAAACGTATATAAATGGCTGTAAACTACAATGTCCATGATGCTTTGCTATCCTTAAAGGACTACTCCGAGCACCATAACAACTTAACTGGAATGAGTAAGGAGGATAGAAGGAAAAGGAAAATAAATTTAAATCGTGGAAACGATTGAGTCTCAGAAGGAGGAAGATATAATCTGGCAGTAGTGGAACAATTATTATTATAGGTGACGGCAGCTAGGAGTTATTCTACTCTACGTGAGCTAAAGATAAAGTCTCTCTGGTCCTTAAATGTCCCCATTACTTCCACGTTCTCGCAGGAAACATCTAAACAGGAAATATTTTCAGAATACCTCTGAATGTTCACATTGCAGCCAAAACGTTGCCAGTCTATAAGAAATCTGTCTCAAACTGTGGCTGCTGGCTACAAACACCCTTTGGCAGTCGAATAATACAGAGTCACCCATGCTAGACCTAGATCAGAAGATCGGCCTGAAAAGATCATTGTCCTATTGAAGCTTTGGTGTGAGAGGGCTTGTTTAGCCTCACCCTGTGATCACCAAAGCAAGGCGACCCGATATACAACATCCATAGTGATAGAACCAGGTCACATCAAATGCTTCATCAAGTCAGGTCTCGCAAACAACAAGCCAGAAAATACCATGTTCTCCATCCTCCTCCCTCCGTCAGGTGGTGGGTCCTTGATATACTCGAAACACAAAGGATTCCGCTGACTGCTTTAACACAGTTTATGAACTCTTCGTCCATGAAGCTTGCCATTACCCTTAACTCTTGGTGGTCACGGGCAAATATCCAAAGCAACATTTGTATATTTATTTGAGCGTCACTTATTACCATATCTAGACTTTGTACATTCAGATTCCCTTCATTGTCAAGTATGTCCTGGGGTGTTGAGGTCATTATAGCCCAAATCAATTATACTCATTTTATTGAATTCAGAAGGATAAAAGACTATGTTGCTCTGACCAGATTTAATCAACAGGTTGTACAGTTTTGTGCACTAACCAACGGAGCTAATCTTGCTCAAAAAAAAAAAACATTTTCTAATAACACAATTTATACTTTGACATCTGTTGTGGCATCGAACATAGCAACTCTAGTCAACTATCGCCATTGTGATATCAGATCGCTACTTAAATAGTCTGTATTAATTGTGTATTGTTTTAACAAGGACATAGAATACAGAAATTCAGATTTAAATCGACTAGAACATTCACAGAATTTCAGTGCTAAAACCAAAGATGCTATTTGACCTATCTCTGGTTAATGTATCGGTATAGCTTGTATACTGTATTTTCTAGGCTAGAGTGAGCATACATTAAGTCCCAAGGTATAGCCGTATCAAATTAGCTGCCACACATACCGCGCATGCACTAGTATTCACCAAACATCGGTTCGGCTGGATTATGGTGACAGGTCCCCATAGAGTTCCACGAAGACTATAAATTGCAGCTCATTATGTAAGAAGTGGCCGTGATATTTAGTAAATTAACAGGGTGGAAATGTTCAGGTCATCATGGATTGACCTGTCTACAGTATATTAATTTAAGTATCACTCTGGGCACCATAACAACTTAGTCCAAATTAAGTTGTTATGGTGCATGGAGGTCATGGGTGACAACTTACCTTAATTAAGAAGCTGTTATAGTGTTCACATTGTCCCTTTAATTCTAGTGTCAATTCGATTCTCATTAAATATGACTATAAGACATAAAGCCATCAATTTATCTACATCTTCTGTGCCCAGCTACAAATGTGACTATCACCAAATCCAGGCAGACTATAATATTCTCAGGAAGACGCGCGGACATTACAAAATAATCATACAAACATTTGTTGTCCATTGTTCAAGGTGAACTAGCTGGTTGAATGACTGCAGATGGCCGGCTAACGATACGCCGGGGACATATTGATTAGAAGGAAAAACATCAAAAGTGATCGATGTAATAATGTCTGTAATTACCGGCTGTGCGCAGTAAAATTCCTGGCATCGCTTCCTTCCATTCCTGCCCTTTTAATGCCTTGCGCATAACACAAGCAAAAAGGATTTGTGTGACACATGGCCATTGTTCTTTCTACCCTTCAGACTGATTGCTGCCAATAAATGTAATGTTAATACTGTGTACTACCGTGTTTCCCCGAAAATAAGACCTCCCGTGAAAATATGCCCAAGCTTCTTTTCGGGGGAAGCTCGTAATAAAAACCCTAACTCGAAAATAAGCCCTAGTACGCTAATCTATGTTCAGGGAGTTTTCCCCCGAACATAGGGTTCACGGGATTCCATTCGTAAGTAAGCTTACCTATGTTCACGGAAGTTTCCCCGAACATAGATTTGCGGGTTTCCATGCCCTGGTGACCTGGTCTATGCCCTGCCCTGGTGACCTGGTCTATGCCATGCCCTGGTGAACTGGTCTGTCATGCCCTGGTGAACTGGTGTATGCCATGCCTCTGTGACCTGGTCTATGCCATGCCCTGGTGAACTGGTCTATGCCATGCCCTGGTGAACTGGTCTATGCCATGCCTTGGTGAACTGGTCTATGCCATGCCTTGGTGAACTGGTCTATGCCCTGCCCTGGTGAACTGGTCCATGCCATGCCTCTGTGACCTGATCTATGTCATGCCTTGGTGAACTGGTCTATGTCATGCTCTGGTGAACTGGTCTATGTCATGCTCTGGTGAACTGGTCTATGCCATGCCTTGGTGAACTGGTCTATGCCCTGCCCTAGTGAACTGGTCCATGCCATGCCTCTGTGACCTGATCTATGTCATGCCTTGGTGAACTGGTCTATGTCATGCTCTGGTGAACTGATCTATGCCATGCCCTGGTGAACTGGTCTATGCCATGCCTTGGTGAACTGGTCTATGCCCTGCCCTGGTGAACTGGTCCATGCCATGCTTTCTAGCACATGCTTGCTACTATTTCCCCCCGAAATAAGACATGTTCCGAAAATAAGCCCTAGTGTGTTTTTCGGGGGGAAAAATTGATAAACGACCCGGTCTTATTTCCAGGGAAAATAAGTTTACTTAATTCTTACAATTTATTGAACTAGAATTGGCTAAGTATAATGTCCATTCCACTAACAGGACATTCCAGGATGGTTTATATGTATTTTATAGATTATATATATATATAACTATTTTAATAAAAGACTGTATGAAAAGATACGTATCTCTGAATGTTCTCTTTTGACAGTCATTTACCCTAGGATCTAATCCTCCTCCAGTGATTGGCTGCTGCTACTGAGACCAGGATCTAGGTCAGATTTAATGTATAGCGGTTTAAAAGGCGCAGTCGTCCGGCAATCTGAGACAAATAGCGTTAATGATACCTCTGGTAACTAGTAACGGTATTTTGTTAAATTGAATTGTAAAAGCCTGGGATCATTTAACAGTACTCTGTAATTATTACAAGTGCCATTAAATTATCTCTGTTGTAAAAGTGTAGTATATTTCCGGTAATTATGATGGTGATTGCCTGATCTTTATATTAATCTTTAGAAAATTGTCAGTGAAAAAGTAGTGGCCACTCAGCGCTGTGTACAAATACTTGGATTACTTACTAAACAATAGAGGATCATTACCATGAAAATTGCTGGTTTTAGACCAATTATTGTAAAAAAAAAAAAAATGTTCTGTTTTTCCTTGCCAGATCGCTAGATTTACAGCTTTAGTGAGTACATACCATTCATGATGATCGTAATATGCATGTCGCCTCAAACGGCAATATATAAAATACTCTATATCTGGGTCAAACGTAATCATTGTAATCAAAAAAGGTGCCAGGATTATTACACACCTATAAAATATATTAACAAAATTCTGACCACATAAGAGAGGAGAATCAAAAATAAAATTGACATGCACTATCGCAAAATTACAAATGCGTATCTTCTCATTCCCAGAATCCTTTGCAAAACCAGACCACGGATAGCATGCTGGGAGCTGTACTTAAACAACGTTATAAAATGTCGTCATCAAATTTTCACTTTTCATTTTTTAAAAGCATTTTACTTTGAATGAAACATAATGGAATTTTCCCTAGATGATGTATATTGATTATTTTAGAAATTGTCACATTTTTATCTGTCTGAGCGGCCATGTTGGGTCATACTGTTATCTGACCAGCCTCATTGCCTGATGCAGTATATTTACTGAGAGAGCATTCGATTGAGATGCAGTTAAACAATATTTTAGGGAGCAGATTTAACTCGTATAACAAAATATAGTAATACCCATTAAATGCCCCAACACATACAATAAAAAAAATAAAAAAGTCCTGGTTTTTACTCTATGTATTGCGGCTGATGTGTACTATGGTCATTGCTGCCACCCAGGAGTAGTGGGAGTCTGAGTGCAGGACTTATTTTTGTGTATTTGTATTCACTTTTGTATCACACAGCCATGTTACAATGCTGCCGCCCATCCCATGTGTTCACTATTAAGGGTTAATAAGTATGTAGGGGTTAAGAAACATACCCCTCTCTGTCTCATTAGACTTTTTTTTTTTTTACCTGAAGCTGATGAAGTAAGGTGAATTTGTTGTTGCAGGAACCACCTAAGTAGTTTGCCTTGACGTGGCATGGGGGCTTACAATCTAATGGCCAGTGGAGTGATACGAAAAACCTTCAGTTATTTAGATATGCACAGGAATTTGGGATAGTGCGCAGGTAACTCTTTTAGTTGATTTCTAAACACATTTATTGTAGTTTAAAGACGCATTACTGGGATTATTATTGCTGTGTTATACACTCAGACATACCAACAACATGGAGCTCCTAGAAATGAGGGACATTAGGAGAGAAAAGAGAGAGATTTGGTCAAGAAATAGGGACTGTCCCTCCTAAATAGGGACACTTGGGAGGTATAAAATATAATAATTACTATTACTATGCAGAGGACAGTCATGGTGAATTGCAAACTCCCTGGACAAAAGTCAATTGACTGGCCAATACACTTACAACAACTAAATAGGACACTTGGCATTTTGAGTTTAATTTGTAAAACTTAGGCCTCAAAATAAGTCTCCCAGCTCTGCTAACGTGTTCAGCCTGTCATGCCACGAGTGCTGGCACACAATGTGTTAATGGCGGAGGGTGATCTCACGCCGAGCGCAGGCTGGCAGGTTTTCCAAGCGTTTTATTTTACATTTCACCTCAGGTTTCATAGGAGCCATACTGATAACAATCTGCGGGTTTCCATGGTAATGGCTTTTTGTGTGGTCCGGAAAATGGAGAGTCTCAGGGCAGGAATACAGTGACTTTATACAGAGAGCGTGCTTCTACCTCTATATAGTACTCCTCCCACTGCCACCTTCTACCTCTATATAGTACTCCTCTCACTGCCACCTTCTACCTCTATATAGTACTCCTCCCACTGCCACCTTTTACCTCTATATAGTACTCCTCTCACTGCCACCTTCTACCTCTATATAGTACTCCTCTCACTGCCGCCTTCTACCTCTATATAGTACTCCTCTCACTGCCACCTTCTACCTCTATATAGTACTCCTCTCACTGCCACCTTCTACCTCTATATAGTACTCCTCTCACTGCCGGCTTCTACCTCTATATAGTACTCCTCTCGCTGCCGCCTTCTACCTCTATATAGTACTCCTCTCACTGCTACCTTCTACCTCTATATAGTACTCCTCTCACTGCCGCCTTCTACCTCTATATAGTACTCCTCTCACTGCCACCTTCTACCTCTATATAGTACTCCTCTCATTGCCACCTTCTACCTCTATATAGTACTCCTCTCACTGCCACCTTCTACCTCTATATAGTACTCCTCTCACTGCCACCTTCTACCTCTATATAGTACTCCTCTCACTGCCGCCTTCTACCTCTATATAGTACTCCTCTCACTGCCACCTTCTACCTCTATATAGTACTCCTCTCACTGCCGCCTTCTACCTCTATATAGTACTCCTCTCACTGCCACCTTCTACCTCTATATAGTACTCCTCTCACTGCCACCTTCTACCTCTATATAGTACTCCTCTCACTGCCACCTTCTACCTCTATATAGTACTCCTCTCACTGCCACCTTCTACCTCTATATAGTACTCCTCCCACTGCCACCTTCTACCTCTATATAGTACTCCTCTCACTGCCACCTTCTACCTCTATATAGTACTCCTCTCACTGCCGCTATCTACCTCTATATAGTACTCCTCTCACTGCCACCTTCTACCTCTATATAGTACTCCTCTCACTGCCACCTTCTACCTCTATATAGTACTCCTCTCACTGCCACCTTCTACCTCTATATAGTACTCCTCTCACTGCCACCTTCTACCTCTATATAGTACTCCTCCCACTGCCACCTTCTATCTCTATATAGTACTCCTCTCACTGCCACCTTCTACCTCTATATAGTACTCCTCTCGCTGCCGCCTTCTACCTCTATATAGTACTCCTCCCACTGCCACCTTCTACCTCTATATAGTACTCCTCTCACTGCCGCCTTATACCTCTATATAGTACTCCTCCCACTGCCACCTTCTACCTCTATATAGTACTCCTCTCACTGCCACCTTCTACCTCTATATAGTACTCCTCTCACTGCCGCCTTCTACCTCTATATAGTACTCCTCCCACTGCCACCTTCTACCTCTATATAGTACTCCTCTCACTGCCACCTTCTACCTCTATATAGTACTCCTCCCACTGCCACCTTCTACCTCTATATAGTACTCCTCTCACTGCCACCTTCTACCTCTATATAGTACTCCTCTCACTGCCACCTTCTACCTCTATATTGTACTCCTCTCACTGCCACCTTCTACCTCTATATAGCACTCCTCTCACTGCCACCTTCTACCTCTATATAGTACTCCTCTCACTGCCACCTTCTACCTCTATATAGTACTCCTCTCACTGCCACCTTCTACCTCTATATAGTACTCCTCCCAGTGCCACCTTCTACCTCTATATAGTACTCCTCTCACTGCCGCCTTCTACCTCTATATAGTACTCCTCCCACTGCCACCTTCTACCTCTATATAGTACTCCTCTCGCTGCCACCTTCTACCTCTATATAGTACTCGTCTCGCTGCCACCTTCTACCTCTATATAGTACTCCTCTCACTGCCACCTTCTACCTCTATATAGTACTCCTCTCACTGCCACCTTCTACCTCTATATAATACTCCTCCCACTGCCACCTTCTACCTCTATATAGTACTCCTCTCGCTGCCACCTTCTACCTCTATATAGTACTCGTCTCGCTGCCACCTTCTACCTCTATATAGTACTCCTCTCACTGCCACCTTCTACCTCTATATAGTACTCCTCCCACTGCCACCTTCTACCTCTATATAGTACTCCTCTCACTGCCACCTTCTACCTCTATATAATACTCCTCTCGCTGCCGCCTTCTACCTCTATATAGTACTCCTCTCACTGCCACCTTCTACCTCTATATAGTACTCCTCTCACTGCCACCTTCTACCTCTATATAGTACTCCTCTCACTGCCACCTTCTACCTCTATATAGTACTCCTCCCACTGCCACCTTCTACCTCTATATAGTACTCCTCTCACTGCCACCTTCTACCTCTATATAATACTCCTCTCGCTGCCGCCTTCTACCTCTATATAGTACTCCTCTCACTGCCACCTTCTGCTCTATATTGTGCTATAGACCTGTCAGTAATGGGAGCGCCTGTCTCTGTAATGGGAGCTCCTGTCTCTGTATTGTGCTATAGACCTGGTAATAAGGTCCCTGGCTCGGAGCCTCTCTCTGGGTACCTGTACACAGAGGGATTAATCTGTCAGGAAAAGAGTGGGGGGAGGTAGCAATGAGTCTGCACTCCAGTGAGCATTGAAGTGGGGCCATTCCATGGGTTAGAATAGGCTGTGACTTAATCAGCCGAAGAAAGCCTCCAAGCATCAGGGTACAATTACCATAAGGGCCAGCGGCAATCACAAAGGAGGAAAAGTCAAGGAAATCCAAACATTATTCTAAGACCTCAGGACCATCTCGAGAAGAAACCTTTCACTTTACACTGTCCTGTCTCTTTAAAGATAAACGCCACCACTATTTTTTTATTATAGCTCGTACCGTCCCCTACTATATATATATCACACACTAACGCTGCGACATCGGACAGGCAGTGCCACGGTTATTAATATAATCCTCACTCGGAATGTTAGTTCATCGGACAGGCAGTGCTACGGTTATTAATATAATCCTCACTTGGAATGTTAATACATCGGACAGGCAGTGCCACGGTTATTAATATAATCCTCACTCGGAATGTTAGTACATCGGACAGGCAGTGCCACGGTTATTAATATAATCCTCACTCGAAATGTTAGTACATCGGACAGGCAGTGCCACTGTTATTAATATAATCCTCACTCGGAATGTTAGTACATCGGACAGGCAGTGCCACGGTTATTAATGCCACCCTCACTCAGAATATTAGTACATCGGACAGGCAGTGCCACGGTTATTGATATAATCCTCACTCGGAATGTTAGCAGTGCCATGGTTATTAATGCCACCCTCACTCAGAATATTAGTACATAGTACAAGCAGTGACACGGCTACTAATACCAACCTCACTCGGAATGTTAGTACATCGGACAGGCAGTGCCACGGCTATTACCACCCTCACTCGGAATGTTAGTACATCGGACAGGCAGTGCCACGGCTATTAATACTACCCTCACTGGGAATGTTAATACATCGGACAGGCAGTGCCACGGTTATTTAATGCCACCCTCACTCAGAATATTAGTACATCGGACAAGCAGTGACACGGCTACTAATACCAACCTCACTCTGAATGTTAGTACATCGGACAGGCAGTGCCACGGCTATTACCACCCTCACTCGGAATGTTAGTACATCGGACAGGTAGTGCCACGGCTATTAATACTACCCTCACTGGGAATGTTAATACATTGGACAGGCAGTGCCACGGCTATTAATACTACCCTCACTGGGAATGTTAATACATCGGACAGGTAGTGCCACGGCTATTAATACTACCCTCACTGGGAATGTTAATACATTGGACAGGCAGTGTCACGGCTATTAATACTACCCTCACTGGGAATGTTAATACATCGGACAGGCAGTGCCACGGTTATTTAATGCCACCCTCACTCAGAATATTAGTACATCGGACAAGCAGTGACACGGCTACTAATACCAACCTCACTCGGAATGTTAGTACATCGGACAGGCAGTGCCACGGCTATTACCACCCTCACTCGGAATGTTAGTACATCGGACAGGTAGTGCCACGGCTATTAATACTACCCTCACTGGGAATGTTAATACATCGGACAGGCAGTGCCACGGCTATTAATACTACCCTCACTGGGAATGTTAATACATCGGACAGGTAGTGCCACGGCTATTAATACTACCCTCACTGGGAATGTTAATACATCGGACAGGCAGTGCCACGGCTATTAATACTACCCTCACTGGGAATGTTAATACATCGGACAGGCAGTGCCACGGTTATTAATACTACCCTCACTGGGAATGTTAATACATCGGACAAGTAGTGCCACGGCTATTAATACTACCCTCACTGGGAATGTTAATACATCAGACAGGTAGTGCCACGGCTATTAATACTACCCTCACTGGGAATGTTAATACATCGGACAGGCAGTGCCACGGTTATTTAATGCCACCCTCACTCAGAATATTAGTACATCGGACAAGCAGTGACACGGCTACTAATACCAACCTCACTCGGAATGTTAGTACATCGGACAGGCAGTGCCACGGCTATTACCACCCTCACTCGGAATGTTAGTACATCGGACAGGCAGTGCCACGGCTATTAATACTACCCTCACTGGGAATGTTAATACATCGGACAGGCAGTGCCACGGCTATTAATACTACCCTCACTGGGAATGTTAATACATCGGACAGGCAGTGCCACGGCTATTAATACTACCCTCACTCCGAATATTAGTACATAGTACAAGCAGTGACACAGCTACTAATACCAACCTCACTCGGAATGTTAGTACATCGGACAGGCAGTGCCACGGCTTTTACCACCCTCACTCGGAATGTTAGTACATCGGACAGGTAGTGCCACAGCTATTACTACCCTCACTGGGAATGTTAATACATCGGACAGACAGTGCCACGGCTCTTCTTACATTCTTTCTTACTCGGAATGTTAGTACATCGGACAGGCAGTGACACAGCTATTACCACCCTCACTCGGAATGTTAGTACATCGGACAGGTAGTGCCACAGCTATTACTACCCTCACTGGGAATGTTAATACATCGGACAGGCAGTGCCACGGCTCTTATTACCATTCTCACTCGGAATGTTAGTACATCGGACAGGCAGTGACACAGCTATTACCACCCTCACTCGGAATGTTAGTACATCGGACAGGTAGTGCCACAGCTATTACTACCCTCACTGGGAATGTTAATACATCGGACAGGCAGTGCCACGGCTCTTATTACCATTCTCACTCGGAATGTTAGTACATCGGACAGGCAGTGACACGGCTACTAATACCAACCTCACTCGGAATGTTAGTACATCGGACAGGCAGTGCCACGGTTATTAATATAATCCTCACTCAAAATATTAGTACATCGGACAGGCAGTTCCACTGTTATTAATATAATCCTCACTCAAAATATTAGTACATCGGACAGGCAGTGCCACTGTTATTAATATAATCCTCACTCAAAATATTAGCACATCGGACAGGCAGTGCCATGGTTATTAATATAATCCTCACTCAAAATATTAGTACATCGGACAGGCAGTTCCACTGTTATTAATATAATCCTCACTCGAAATGTTAGTACATCGGACAGGCAGTGCTACGGTTATTAATATAATCCTCACTCAGAATATTAGTACATCGGACAGGCAGTGCCACGGTTATTAATATAATCCTCACTCAGAATGTTAGTATATCGGACAGGCAGTGCCACGACTATTAATATAATCCTCACTCGGAATGTTAGCAGTGCCATGGTTATTAATGCCACCCTCACTCAGAATATTAGTACATAGTACAAGCAGTGACACAGCTACTAATACCAACCTCACTCGGAATGTTAATACATCGGACAGGTAGAGCCACGGCTATTAATACTACCCTCACTGGGAATGTTAATACATCGGACAGGCAGTGCCACGGTTATTTAATGCCACCCTCACTCCGAATATTAGTACATCGGACAGGCAGTGCCACGGCTATTACCACCCTCACTCGGAATGTTAGTACATCGGACAGGCAGTGCCACGGCTATTACCACCCTCACTCGGAATGTTAGTACATCGGACAGGTAGTGCCACGGCTATTAATACTACCCTCACTGGGAATGTTAATACATCGGACAGGCAGTGCCACG
Source organism: Pelobates fuscus (assembly GCF_036172605.1). Classification (NCBI taxonomy): domain Eukaryota; kingdom Metazoa; phylum Chordata; class Amphibia; order Anura; family Pelobatidae; genus Pelobates; species Pelobates fuscus. The sequence goes on along the minus strand of NC_086317.1, from coordinate 12,444,343 downwards.
TCTATTAATACTACCCTCACTGGGAATGTTAATACATCAGACAGGTAGTGCCACGGCTATTAATACTACCCTCACTGGGAATGTTAATACATCGGACAGGTAGTGCCACGGCTATTAATACTACCCTCACTGGGAATGTTAATACATCGGACAGGCAGTGCCACGGTTATTTCATGCCACCCTCACCCCGAATATTAGTACATCGGACAGGCAGTGCCACGGCTACTAATACCAACCTCACTCGGAATGTTAGTTCATCGGATAGGCAGTGCCACGGCTATTACCACCCTCACTCGGAATGTTAGTTCATCGGACAGGCAGTGCCACGGTTATTAATACTACCCTCACTGGGAATGTTTATACATCGGACAAGCAGTGCCACGGTTATTAATACTCCCTCTGTTACTGTCCCTCACTCAGAATGTTAGTACATTGGACAGGCAGAGCCACGGTTATTATATAATCCTCACTCGGAATGTTAGCACATGGGACGGGCAGTGCCACGGTATTAATACCACCCTCACTCAGAATGTTAGTACATCGGACAGGCAGTGCCACGGTATTAATACCACCCTCACTCAGAATGTTAGTTCATCGGACAGGCAGTGCCACGGTTATTAATACCACCCTCACTCAGAATGTTAGTACATCGGACAGGCAGTGCCACGGTTATTAATATAATCCTCACTCGGAATGTTAGTACATCGGACAGGCAGTGCCACGGCTATTACAAACCCATTTTCCTGACACAATATAATCCTTGGGAGACCCTCACGATCCTCCTCCCGTGGCGCTGAAGGGGTTAAAACCCCTTCAGCCACTCCTTATATCCAGCCCAGCGCTGACCTCTCCTCCCCCTTTAACGTCAGCTCCCGAGTGGAGCTGAATGCGCGTCCAGAGCTGTGCGCACATTCAAACAGTCCATAGGAAAGCATTGCAGAAGCGTCTCTAGCGGCTGTCAGGGAGACAGCCACTAGAGGCTGGATTAACCCTGCAGTATAAACATAGCAGTTACATCTGAAGGGTTAAAACCTGGGGGACCTGGCACCCAGACCACTTCACTGAGCCAAAGTGGTCTGGGTGACTATAGTGTCCGTTTAATGTTCCTGCTTTTGGTGCAAATTTGCAGATTCTGGAGCAGATTGCAGATTCTCCATGGAGCAGATTGTGTATTATGGAGCTGCTAGAATCAAAGAGGAAAACGAAAAGCTGGAGCAGGGATTGAGCTCTGGTAGTAAGTAGTAAGTTTGGGGGGAATGGGGTATTTAGGGTCCAAGCATGAAGGGTTATTAGCAAAGCACTCACCCTGCTATGATTGATATTAGAGCTGTTATATCACTGAGAGCTTCCCCTGCTCCTCCTGCAAGGCATGTCCTGAGTGGAGGCTGTTAGTGGCTAATGGGAAGTGATCCCTTCCACATCCTGTCCAGCCTCACACACAGACAGTGGAGGCTCTGGGACAGCACTGAGTGTCACTTCCTCTGTAACTGAGAGTTACTCCCTGGTCCCTGAGTGTCACTCCCTCTGCCCCTGAGTGTTACTCCCTCTGCCCCTGAGTGTCACTTCCTCTGTCCCTGAGTGTCACTTCCTCTGTCCCTGAGTGTCACTTCCTCTGTCCCTGAGTGTCACTTCCTCTGTCCCTGAGTGTTACTCCCTCTGTAACTGAGTGTTACTCCCTCTGTAACTGAGTGTTACTCCCTCTGTAACTGAGTGTTACTCCCTCTGTAACTGTAACTGAGTGTTACTCCCTCTGTGACTGTCCCTGAGTGTTACTCCCTCTGTGACTGTCCCTGAGTGTTACTCCCTCTGTAACTGAGTGTTACTCCCTCTGTAACTGAGTGTTACTCCCTCTGTAACTGAGTGTTACTCCCTCTGCAACTGAGTGTTACTCCCTCTGCAACTGAGTGTTACTCCCTCTGTAACTGCCCCTGAGTGTTACTGCCCCTTAGTGTTACTCCCTCTGTAACTGAGTGTTACTCCCTCTGTAACTGAGTGTTACTCCCTCTGTAACTGAGTGTTACTCCCTCTGTAACTGAGTGTTACTCCCTCTGTAACTGCCCCTGAGTGTTACTGCCCCTTAGTGTTACTCCCTCTGTAACTGAGTGTTACTCCCTCTGTAACTGAGTGTTACTCCCTCTGTAACTGAGTGTTACTCCCTCTGTAACTGAGTGTTACTCCCTCTGTAACTGAGTGTTACTCCCTCTGTAACTGCCCCTGAGTGTTACTGCCCCTTAGTGTTACTCCCTCTGTAACTGAGTGTTACTCCCTCTGTAACTGAGTGTTACTCCCTCTGTAACTGAGTGTTACTCCCTCTGTAACTGAGTGTTACTCCCTCTGTAACTGAGTGTTACTCCCTCTGTAACTGCCCCTGAGTGTTACTGCCCCTTAGTGTTACTCCCTCTGTAACTGAGTGTTACTCCCTCTGTAACTGAGTGTTACTCCCTCTGTAACTGAGTGTTACTCCCTCTGTAACTGAGTGTTACTCCCTCTGTAACTGAGTGTTACTCCCACTGTAACTGAGTGTTACTCCCTCTGTAACTGTCCCTGAGTGTTACTCCCTCTGTAACTGCCCCTGAGTGTTACTCCCTCTGTAACTGCCCCTGAGTGTTACTCCCTCTGTAACTGCCCCTGAGTGTTACTCCCTCTGTAACTGCCCCTGAGTGTTACTCCCTCTGTAACTGCCCCTGAGTGTTACTCCCTCTGTAACTGCCCCTGAGTGTTACTCCCTCTGTAACTGCCCCTGAGTGTTACTCCCTCTGCAACTGCCCCTGAGTGTTACTCCCTCTGCAACTGCCCCTGAGTGTTACTCCCTCTGCAACTGCCCCTGAGTGTTACTCCCTCTGCAACTGCCCCTGAGTGTTACTCCCTCTGCAACTGCCCCTGAGTGTTACTCCCTCTGCAACTGCCCCTGAGTGTTACTCCCTCTGCAACTGCCCCTGAGTGTTACTCCCTCTGCAACTGCCCCTGAGTGTTACTCCCTCTGCAACTGCCCCTGAGTGTTACTCCCTCTGTAACTGCCCCTGAGTGTTACTCCCTCTGTAACTGCCCCTGAGTGTTACTCCCTCTGTAACTGCCCCTGAGTGTTACTCCCTCTGTAACTGCCCCTGAGTGTTACTCCCTCTGTAACTGTTCCTGCAGCTCTGCTATCAATCATAGGAGGCTGACTGGGCTACAGGGGACACTGGCCGAGGCTACAGGTAGGTACGTATCTCCCCACCAGCCCACCTAAACTCCTATAAGGCCCATTATCAGTGCTGTAACTAAGCCCCCCCATAAAGCACAGGTGCTTACCCTGTATAATGATAATGTCAGCCCTAACTAAGCACCTTACTGAGAAAACTATAGAATATGGATTGATGTCTAAATATTACTATAATAATCCTAAAAAAAAAAAAACACCCAATTTCAAATCACCAAAAACGTGCACTTTCATTTTAGCTTTCTGTGGCTGGGACATTAGAGAATTTGAGAAATTGAAACACAAAATGGCTTCTATTCTACTACACAGGGGCAGTTGGGGTGCACTGATCTATTATAGCTTTGTATCTGTTTTTAATGCAACATTGTGTGAACCATTCTGCTCCCAGGCAGCCATTTGGCAAATTATACTGGTGCCGCCCTGCTGGACATATTTAAAGGTCCAAACATTAAATATTTAAAGGGACTCTCCAATGCCAGGAAAACAAATCCGTTTTCCTGGCACAGCAGGACCCTGCAATAATTACACTTGCAGGGTTAAGGGTGATGGGAGTTGGCACCCAGACCACTCCAATGGGCAGAAGTGGTCTGGGTGCCTGGAGTGTCCCTTTAAACATTTAAAGGTTTTGGGTCCCAGATTTCATATACGTGAGAACACTATTGAATTGGGAACAAAATGAACAGAATAGTTGGAATTTGGGACGGCCATCCATAGTTCCTCCCGCCTCCCCAACTTAAAGGGGACATCTGCTACCCGCATTATAGGCATTCCTAATTAAAGGAGCAGTATGGCCATTGCAGGTATGCATTGGTGTGTTAGTCATGCTCATTATTATATTTCATGTTTCCCCCTGGGCTTCGATAGGTCATATTTCATCCTGCCCAGCTGCTTTCTAACAGGTTCCACTCGCAAAGTCTGGAACTAATCTCAACATTCAAGGTAGAGAAGGGGGGGGGGGGGTAAGCAAAGTATCAGAAAGCCGTGGAAATTCTTAATTAATAGCTCTCAGTCTCTCTCCTTCACACTATGCCGTATTCCTGCATTAATCTATCTTGGTGAATATTAGAATACATTATATGTATCAATACATTGGGTACTGCTATAAGTATGGGGGTATAGGGTCCCATGCGCATTGCTTGTAATGGTGGTGGGGCTCTTTGATAGGGCACACACTCAACTTAAGGACGTTGGACACTTGCTCCAGTGAAACCAGGAGATACATCATTTACTGTAGTTTTATGGTTTCTGGGCATGTGATAGAGGGAGCTCAGAAAGGTTGGTTTGGAGGTAAGTTGAAGTTGGAGATCTCTCATGTTATTCTTCGTCTGAGAAGATTTAGCAGCCAGGTGTCTCTCTGGTCTTCTCAGGTGTAGAAACCCAACTGCCCTTCTGAACGTTTCACTCCATCGTGACACTTTATTTCGGAGACCCAAATCCCAGACCAGGGCTTCTCACCCTGATAGGACGGGGAAAGATGAACCTGCACCTTCACGACGATGTTAGGCAGGTGCTGCTTACTGTATTACGTTTCGCTTAGAACAGGCTAACATCTGATGAGATAAATAACTTGTTTTAATTGCGCTTTTATTTCCCTGTACAAAGCTTCATCCATGTTTTTTTAATTAATTCAACTAAACACGGCCGGGCTTAAGTATGAGCTGAAAAGCCGACCTCTTAAAGGGACACTCCACTCCCAAATAATACAAAATAAGCTAAAATGCACTGTTTTGTAGATAAAACCCAATGAAAACATTCATGGGGCACTGGACAATTGTTATCTCTTGAGTTTCGTTTCACTGAATGAAACGATCAGGCAGTAACAGGACCGGTGCCAGTTCCTATTGATATCTGAACTTTTTGGAAAATTTAGAAAGAGGACACACTCTTCACACACAAAGAACTTCAGCAAGTGAAATGCTTTAGTGGTCTGTGAGTCCCCTTTAACTACAAATCCAATAGACATTCTGGTAGAAAGCTATGGAAAATTATAGGGATTTTCAAGAAATGCTCTAATAACACAATTTCCCTTTTTCATATAATGCATTAAAAGCGTAGGAGTTAACTCTAGCTTGGAATAAAATCCTACAATTCTAACCCTTTATTTATTAGGGATTGACAGATTATCGTATCCGACGATTGTTAGAGCTGATATTTGGCATTAGTGATGTCCCAAACAGTTCGCCAGGAACCGTTTGCCGGCGAACATAGCGTGTTCAGTCCGCCCCTATTCGTCATGGAGGCGGGAGGGTCTGGCAGGGAGGGTCTGCTGCTGATTGGCTGGAATGTGTCTGCTGACTGTGAGGTACAGGGTCAAAGTTTACTCAATGATGACGAATAGGGGCGGACCGAACATCGCGCATGTTCCTGGTGAACTGTTCGGGACATCACTATTTGGCATATTTTTGATAATCAGTATCGGTCTTGTAATTTACCGATCTTATCGAAAACTTACACCCCTCTCCCAGTCAGTGCACACCTCAGTCGCCACCCAATGAGGTGCCAGGTTGCTACCTCACGTCACTGTGTGTGCCTGCATGTAGAGCTCAGCTGAAGGCAGGGACGTGACACAGTGAATGATATACTGGACTGGCTGCCTGAGAGAGATGGGAGTATGATTACTGTCAGCAGGTTGAGTTAATGCCAGATTTGTGTAGAAACTGTGTTTATCAAAACGTTAAAGGACACTGTAGACACCCAGACCACTTTAGCTCATTGAAGTTATCTGGGTGCACTGTCCCTTTTGCACTTAGTTCCAGAGAAACTGCAATGTTTACATTGCATCACAAAGTCAGATTACCAGATAGCCACAAAAGGGCTTCTAGGATTGAAACAGACCTTTGATCCGGTATCTGACGCTGGACATCCTCCGCATGAAAATTTTTTTCCCACTGGAAAGCATTGATTCAGTGCTTTCTGTGGGGAGGTCTAATGCGCGCATATGCATTTGCACAGACTTATTTTTTTTAAATGCTGTAACACTGCACATCTGCTGACAGATACAACCACCCGCTCTCCATATGAATGATGGGGGACCATAAATACGTACTGTGAGGGTGCGTTTCATCTTAAATAAATTCATGATCTGAGAACCTTAGCCGCTCTCATATTGTATTGTCAGCGTGAGGTGGCCAATCCACACTAATCTGGAATATTGTTTGAAGGCAATGTATGTTGGTTATATGTTTAATTTTAAATTCCCTCTTCGTCATTGGTCGCTCCTGGCTACGGATTCTCCTTGTCCCTCTGTCCATTATTTGCAATCCTTTCCTTTGTGTCCGTGTCCTTGCCACACGTGGACCACATGTAGTGTATCTGTCGCTATACCCAATGTAGCGGAGAGCCGATCTTTCACAGCTATTCTCCACTAGAGATCCCAGTGAGGCTCAGGAACAAGGTGATGATAAGTCCACAGGCAAGGTTTCTAGCAGGTAGAGTAGTACAGCAATATCCCCATCGCAATCCCAATAACTGGACGACACACAGTTTCAGGAGTAGAACTGACAAGCTTTATTCCACAGTTCCTTATAAAGCCCTCTCCCATGCAAGGGAGGAGGTTCTATCACTTAAGACATTATCCAATCTGTGAACAGTAACCTCCCACACATCTCCTCCCCTCCTCTAGCATCATAATCCCCTTATCATGTACATAGTTTTACCCAAGTTTTGGATGTACCCTAAATACTTGGGGTACATCCACAAATCCAATATCTCCAGATAGCCCTAGTCTGGAGGAACAACATATTTTAAAATCAGCCCATTCGGATAAACGGTTCGTGAGATATGGGGTTCCAAAGATTTGACCGACCGCATGGGTAAAGTATCCGAAAACAGTTCCATGCATTTTGGCCCTGCGGTCGGTCACAGAAAAGGGAATGAAACAGACGAATTGCCTGGGTTATAGAGACTAAGGGGAATTCGCATGAATCCCCTAGTTCGTGAGTTTCTTTCTACCGAACAGCGGGTCATTCGGTAGTTTCTATACGAATTTCTGGAAGTATGGAGGTCTCAGCGGTGTTTGCCTAGTCAAGTGTCCGATTTTAGTTCCAGACACTCGACGGCAAAACACCGCTGTTCGGTAGTTTAAGATGGCCGCCGCCACGTGTTCGTATCCCGAATGGCGGCCACCCAGAGGACAAAGACCACACTGCACGAATAGGTAATTACCCGTTTGCAACATTGTTGCAAACGGTAATTGAAGGCACACTTTACACAGGGTGGTCTGGTTGTTCGGTAGTTTCATTCCCTTGTTTCATTCGAATGATTCTACCGAACAACCAGAGGAATACAGTACTTTACACACATTCAACTGCCAATATACCCGGATACAATGATTTCTATGCATGTTCACACACATTAAACTAGCAATATGACCAAATACAATTATCCCCATACATGTTGTAGGACAGCCCGGTACCAATCCGCTACACCCAACTTTATACTCTACACGTCGAAGGGGGCAGAGCCGCGACCCAGCGCCGAGGGACACCGGCGCTGGGATCAGGTAAGTAAATAAAGGGATTTTAACCCTTTATTTACCCGGCTGGGGGCACGCGAGAGAGGGGGGAGCGATAGTGACAGGAATACAGCTTTGTTTTCCTGGCACTATAGTATCCCTTTAACTGTACAGAATATCAACACCGGTTATCTGCCCGAAAGGTAACCAATAATTGACATCGGCTCTGGGAAAATATCGGTTGAACCCTAATATAAATCTGCTGTGCCAAGTGCTTATCAACAACATTTAAATTTAACCGGTATACGTGTGGGTTTTTCACAATGCCTAGGTAGCCAGAAAAAATTGAACATCTATTTCCCTCTGTAACTGTAAGTGGAGTTTCCCCAGCAATGCGAATTCGGCCTCCATGAGAGGCAATACCCCTCAGAGCGAGTACTGCACCCACTGCGGGTCTGAACGAGTGCACACACCCTAGGGAGGGGTGGAGATAGCTGCAGATTTTGGCAGCCAAGTATGAGGAATAATTTATGGGAGAACGTGCTGGGCTAAAGCTTCTAAAATGATATATGGCTCTACCTGCGACTACAATATTTATTTCTCTATATTTATATTGCAGCCATTTCAAGGCCGCCGCCGCTATTTCACTGCAGCCATAATGTAACGCAGGCTCTGCACGCAGGCATTGCAAATCATGTGAGGGAGGCTAAATACAAAATGGACACGACAGAAAATGAAGACCCCTCCAGTGCCAGGACAGGGGAATAGTCCTGTCATGACAATGAAGGGTTAAGAATTGGCAGTGTTTGGGATTAGTGATCTGTCATGAATGTGTATAGAAACTGTGAGGTTTCTTGTGGTAAAACGTCCGTGAAATGACTAGGCATTGTATACCTGGCCTGGTTTAACGACAGACGTTTCTATATGTGGCCTAGTCAAAACTTTTCCTCTAATTTACACTTGACACAATGTAGAACTTAGAAAAAGGTTAGAAAATTAAAGTTACACTGTAGAAATATATATTTTTATTTCAGTTCCTGTAAAAAGTCTTTAAGAGACAAATGTGCAAAAGTGGTGCAGATTTAATCCTATCCAACAACCGTTTATTTTTAAATAGTTTTAACTTAAAGCATCTGATTGGACGAATGTAATCAAGCGTGATGATGTCACAGCGAGAGGATCTGCATGGGTGTAGAGTCTGTTTCAGGTTAGTTTAATTTTATATTATAATTATTTAACCCCTTAATGACACAACTTCTGGAATAAAAGGGAATCATGACGGAATATATCCGTCGTCTGTCCTTAAGGGGTTAAAATAAAAGGGGGGGGGGCCTCAATCTAAATAAAGGAACACAAAAACAATGTATTTATTTATTAGACCGTTTATGTTAAGCATTCCTCCAACATTTCCATGGCTAAAGACGGCCATTATTTTAGAGGTTGTGCCTGGAGTTGGGACCAGGGCGAGGCTCTTCAGCGACATTTAACGTAATTTCACGACTTATTGATATACTCTGTTATACGTTCAGACATACATTGTACAGCACTGCAAAATCTGTTGGCGCTATATCATACATTTCTGGAAACAGCAGGGGCAGCAAGAAATCACTGTTCCCCTTCACCGTGCATCTTTTACAAGTCAATCTAATTAAAGGCGCAGTACGGCTACCTTTTTCATTTCACACATCTGTGTTTAATTAAATCTGATGCTTTTACCCACTATACAGCGCCGTGGCATGTGTTGGCGTTTTATTGCGCTAACTAATAATAATGTCAGCGATCTCCCTGTGTTTTTCTGATTAGTAACAACAGCCGTCTCTGTTCCTTAAATCCCAGAAAGTATTTTTTAACACCCTAGAAAGGAGGCCCCTGTGGATGCCGATTTCTGAGCACATCTTGCGAAAGGTATTTGCTTCATTTGCCAAAAAAAAAAAAGAAAAGAAAAAAGAGACAGAGAGACTGTTTCTCGGAGAAAGGGAGATATTAAAAAAGGTCACTCTCTCTTGAACAGGGAAAAGCTGGTTAGCTCATTCTCTGTGAAAAGTGAGATTTATTGAGCCTGGGGGGCTAGTAAGGAACGTTTTTTATTGAAGGGAGAAGGTCTGATTCGTATTTCCTTAATAGCTCCCTCTCTTCTGGCTGGCAAGGTACAGCTCTAAATATTTCAGTATGTGTCAGGGATAGCTCTGTAATAAATATCACTTCACTTATTGCAGGTTTAACCTCCAGCACAGAGCGAGGCCCGGCGGGGTCTAGGCCTCTGCATGAGCCTTGACTTCACACATCTGTGAAAGGCTTGACGAAAAGACTAAATGTGCTTTGGCGTCTGTATTCGCTCTGCATGGGAGTGCAGCTGGACACAGGCCCCACTGAAAAACCGTGCCAGCAACGAGCACATGGCTACGACCGTGGGCCAGAGCCTAGAGCACGGGTTAACACACCCGTGCTCCGAGAATGAATCGTGACTTATTTCCCAGTGTGAAGGAATCCTGGCCTGGGTGGTGATCATCGCCTGACATCGAGAACAACAAGGGCTAGTTAGCTTATCCTCCTGTTTAGTTTAAATCCACAGTTGCCAAAACAAAAACATCTTCAGTGTGTCAGATTTTTCTGAAAATTCCAAGCATTCTATTTAAAGGTTAACAGCGAGATGTGTGTGTGGGGGGGGGGGGGGGGGGGGGGGCTTCTTAATGAGATAAAGTCACACAGCTTCTATAATGATCGGCAGCGATCCCGCATGCTATAGGGAGCTTTATGTATGAGAGTGTGACCCTATTCTCTGTCTCGATTCCTGCACCAGTTGCGAAGCTTGTTAGAAAGCTTTCAATAGATAGAAAGTAAGAAAATATGGATAATCAGATTCAAGACAAAAAAAATTACATATATTTTTGAGCCGAAATCAAGCCCTTTTTTTTTTTTTTTTTTTTTTAAGGCTGCAACACTGCACATCTGCTGACAGATACAGCCACCCGCTCTCCATATGAATGATGGGGGACTATAAATACGTACTGCGAGGCTGCGTTTCATCTTAAACAAATTCATGATCTGAGAACCTTACTAGTCGCTCTCCTATGGTATTGTCAGCGTGAGGCGGCCAATCCACACGCTAATCTGGAATATTGTTTGACGGCAATGTATGTTGGTTATATGTTTAATTTTATATTCCTTCTTCGTCACTGGTCGCTCCTGGCTACGGATTCTCCTCGTCCCTCTGCCACAGGTGGCCCATATGTAGTGTATCTGTCGCTATACCCAACTTTATACTTTACACATCTAAATAAAATAAATAAAGTCAAAATAATTTTTAAAAGTTCTATACGTCCACCCGTGTACTAGTGTGCAGAAAATGCCAGCACTTTAGAGAGAAATGCTATTAAATAATACAATCTTTACATTAACTGTGAGGCATGGCTTGCTTGGAGACATGGCTGAGTGCCCCATACTGTTTTATGGTTCCTTTCCTCTTTCTCATACCATAGGCCTCATGCATCACTGACATAAGTAAGAGAGTCACCAGGCCTCACGCTGAGCCTGAGTTTCCCATATCACAGGCCCTGACTCGCATCCCCCCCTCCCCCACCAGGACGGGGAGAGCTCCCCGCTAAGTGTGAGCTTCCATTCGGCTGGGGCTCCATTTACCAGCTGACTGATAACCGTATAAAATTGGTTTATGAATTGAAGAGCTGTGCTACCCCCTACTCTGTCTCGGGCTGATCCCCCTCCCGCCCAGAGCCAGGCCTCATTCAAGCAGTAATTGATTATATCTGCCGCTGTGACAGCAAATAAAATGAAATTAAAGAAAGGGGGGGAGAAAAAAATAAAAGTTTTGAGAATAAAAGATGACCCTCCTGTGGTTTGATAATCTTGTCTCTATTCACTACCTATCCCTTAGGAATGGTTAATGAATCAAAATAAAACCCCCTTATACGAACGCGGTTTGCGACCGGCATATCGTCCCCATACCTCCTCGCCTATCCTTATCAGATCTTTAATATTCTACCGCGTTAACAGGGCAGTTATAGCTATACGACTCATTGCTACCATGTGTAGAAGTATGGCTTCGTTTTTATCTTTGTTTTGGGTTTTTGTTCCCAGGCTGTCAGCGATGTAATGCTGCGACATTGCCCGTGTAATATGGTGGCATTACTGATTTTATTTATGTCCATAAAATGACCTTGTGGCATATGTGTGCATGCGCAGCGTCCATTGCCCCAGATGGGAACACAAAGTCTGTGTGACCCTAAACCCCACTACCAGGACTGTTCTGGCCAAATGAGGCAGCATAATATCCACATATATAAATATATATTATTTTTTTACTGGCGTTACTATTCCGCAGCTTGTTTATTTTGTATTGTCCGTTTACCACAACCCCTTGTAGAGGGCTGCAGTTGGGTCAGCTCTGTTTTTCCTGCAGCTGGTTGAGGGTTTTAGTAGTTAAACACCCTCCCTCCTTTCCATGAGAGATTGGACATACATATTTAATAACTCGGGGAGTGGAAGGGCTGCAGGCTCATTTTTCCACCAAGATTGCGAGCAGTTTTTGTACTTGTACTGATTAACCCCTTGTCAGACAGGGTTAGAGAGAAGGCCCCAATGGGAGTAAATTAAATGTTTGATGTCTGATTTTCCAATGTTTACAAAGTTTGTCCGTTACAGAGTTTGTTTTGTGTGCCCCTTTCATAAAAAAGCAGTTCCCAGCCTCAGTGCTCGGGGTGACTTGTTAATTCTTTATTTAATAATATAAGATATACCATAATTATCCAAATTACTCTGGTAATATATCAGGAAATGGAGTCTATGAAAGGAACGATCAAACTAAAGATGAACCCCAAAAATCAGACCAGACCCCAGAAGATGAACCCCAAAAATCAGACCAGACCCCAGAAGATGAACCCCAAAAATCAGACCAGACCCCAGAAGATAAACCCCAAAAATCTAATCAGACCCCAGAAGATGAACCCCAAAAATCAGACCAGACCCCAGAAGATGAACCCCAAAAATCAAATCAGACCCCAGAAGATAAACCCCAAAAATCCAATCGAAGATGACAGTACAGGAGCCTAATCAATAATACCCCACCAAACATGGGGTTGTTGTGACATTTTTAGCTAACGTAAAATAAGTTTTGTACAGTTTTGTTATGTTTTTTCCTATTTGAGCCTAAATATTCCTCATTCTGTGTTTTGTTTTTACAAATATGCTTCTTCCAGTCTTTAAAAACGTTGCAAGAGTCCAACTTTTCCATCTGGCAATTTCTTTCTGAGACTATGTTTACATCTGAAGGGTTAAAACCTGGGGGACCTGGCACCCAGACCACTTCATTGAGCTGAAGTGGTCTGGGTGACTATAGTGTCCCTTTAAAGTATAGAAAATAAATACTTTAAACTGCAAGTGGAGCTTTTTTTTCTGTATTTGAATAAGGAATAGAAAATAGGGAAATGTAGATTATTTTGGTGTATTCCAGAATAGGCAGGAGAAGCGGCTATTTTATGCATTAGACACCGGCGGGAATGCCCAATACTTGTTTCCTTGCCCCGGTCCCGGCATTGCGAGGGTCAATAACTAGTTAATTGTTAATTCCTTGTTCCACTTCCACCCAAGTTCAGGGCATCGATGAACAGTCCACCTGTGTGAATGAAGAAGCTCAGTTAATCTCCGCTCTGGACACGTGATTGATTTATCAATGGCAACTATTGGCAATAAGTTAGTCCAAGCCCTCTATCCAACGATGGCTATCTTTGATATTGACGGTTATGGAAAAGTGACTAGTTCTGCAAAAAGCACACAAAATCTTTCGTATTAAAGTTTTCAAAATGGCATCTCCAGGGCGGGAACAAAGAGAACGTTACCTGCGCTCTGGCCTAAATCCCCACGTGCATTTAAACAATGCGGGGCCTGACTCTCAAGATGGCCGGACGTGTTTGATGATGGCTCCGACAAACCTGAATTTAAAATACGCTAATATTATCTGTTATACTGTTGATGATATACCAGAATCCGCAAAAAAGTGCATTTTCACCACAGCAGATATTGCTAAGCTCGTAATACACTCCAACCAGTTGATCCTACGGCAGGATTAATCTGGAGACACGCGGCCTGCAGATGTAGGGAGGCGGACGATCCCATGACTGCAGTGCGTGCACAGCAATAGGAGGGTTCCCCTGTAATCCCCCCCCCATCCTTCTAGTTTGTTTCATGTATTATTTCACCATGCAATCACTATCCCAGTGATATTTCTCACAGCATATCTTAAACCTCCATCCTTCCTATGCAGAATTCCATTAATATGCAGTTCACACCTGCTTCATGTTCTTATACATACCAGATGGAATTAACCATACACACACTCCGATATAAATGCATGACCCATTTTTACTATCCTGTTACGTTCACATACCGTCAGACATGCAGCATTAGTACTCCAGTGATAGTCGGACCTTTTGTATACCCACACAGCACCCACTCTACAACAGCACAGGAGGCTCAACTTCTTTATTTCCACTCTCCATGGCAGTGGTACCAAGAACCTCCCTCCCCGCCTTTACAGAATTTCCCAGACATTGTTCTGCAGATCCCAGGGATACTTGATATTTTTTGCAGTTTCCACTGAAAAGCTGTTCCCGATTCTACTACTCCTTTTTTTTTTTTTTATTTACTTTTTTTTGGAAAGTCATACCTCCCAACATTCCAAACTAATAATGACCCATACCTCCCAACATTCCTGGAGTTTTTAAGATAATTAGAAATGGGGACACCTGTTCCACCACCCCAGACTCTGTCCTGTAGAGTGCCATTGTCGAAGATACTAAATAGATGGTAACCATGCTACCCCCTTATGAATGAAGGGTGGTGGGTGATTGGAGGTCCAAAAAGGACTGCAGGTCAATACATTCCAAAAAGACCCTGTCCCTTGGGGTATATGTTCTGTAAAATTCTCTCAATAATCCATAAAATCGAATGTTTTTCCTCTACGAAGTCACAGCTGAGAAATGGAATTGATGTGTAAAAGCAAATTCCATTTTTATTGTTTTGCCGTGTGCCGTGGAGGAAACTGTGTGCGTTTTTAGCAGTCAGACTAAACCTCCATTAGTCAGCTAATGATAAAGATCTGTGCGGCCAAATGTGTTCGCCTCGGTGAAAGTTAGCATGTCTACAAGCAATAAAAATATACAAACTTTTATTTGTTTTTTCCTTTTTATTGGGCCAATCTGTTTTGAAAAGTCGGTTAAATCCCAGCACAGTAAATGGAAAGCCAAACATTTATTTTTCCTTTTTTTTTTGTTGTTGTTTTTTTTTGTTTAAGCCATTCCACCCCGGCTTGTCCCCCTGTCCAGCAGAGAGGATTATGGGTAGATGCCGGCATGCATTCTTTTAGGCCCTCAATGTCTGATTAGTTACGGGATGTCACATAGATTTATGTGTGACGGCCTAGCTATAGGCCTCGGCAATAAGCTCAGTAGGAAGCTTTAAGGGCCCCAGCTAAATGGCTTCCCATTCCTTTTTTCCCAAGACGTACTCCTGTGTCACAGCTTGCCCAAAGGCCTTCCCCACCCCCTCCGGCCATGCTTGCACACTGGCCGTGTAAGTGAATGCATTGTGCTAGGCTTGAGAAACTCTACACTACTTTAAAAAGCATGGTAATGAAGGCTGTTGGCGTCCTTTTTAATGATCTTAAATCGTATTGTTTACATTTAACCCTTTGGTTGTAAAAATGATTTTCCATTAACAGAAACGCATGACAAAAAAAAGTTTAGTTTTTTTTTTTCTACAAATGAAAGTGAAAGTTTTATTTATTTTTAAATTTTTAAGTTTTTGTCCAATCTGATAATTTACTAAGCGCTCGCTAATCCTCAGGTTTATTTTAATTTACGCACCATGTTTGTGTTTTAACTCGTGATGTGACCCGGACTCTGCTGGCATAGCCTGTACATTAACACATGTGGGCCAATGCAGGTATCGTGTATCCGGCAGTATTAGAGTAACTCAGTGCGATTGTGAGCTCTCCCAGCTTCACGGGGTGATGAAGGTAAGTGTCTTGCTCCCCTCACCCAATAAACTTTTACATTGAGATCCTTTAAAGCGGGATATAAGGAGGGAAAAAACAAAAGCCAGACACCAGGGAACAAAATCGGGATGGCAGGACAAGGACCCTAAAATAGGGAATGTTGGGAGATCTGTCACCCCAGTAACTTCAGTAGTCTTTACTAGGGATGAGGGCGAATGGCACCTTCAGAGTCCCACTTTAAGAAGTGAGTAGTTTTTTGTTTCATATCATCATTAAAGGGACACTATAGGCACCCAAAAAACGTCAGCTCATTCAATCGGTCTGGGTGCAGTGTCCTAGGTCCCTTAACCCTGAGTTTCTTAAAAACTGCAGTAATTACCTTTCAGGGTTAACACCATCTCTAGTGCCTGTCTACTGACGCTGGGCGTCCTCACGCTATACATGAGGACGTCCAGCGTCCCCCACAATTCCATAGGAAAGTATTGAATAACGCTTTCCTATGTTTGACGTCGGCAGGGGACGAGAGAAGGCGGACCCGAGCCAGCGCCAGACCCAGGTAAGTGACAGAAGTTTAACCCCCTCCTGCACCACGGACGGGGAAGCAATAGTTCTTTTTGTGTATTTGTATTGACTGCTAAGGGGTTAAATGAAGCTGCAATGCCTTTGCTAGGGGGCGCTACAGCGGGAGTTTTTAGAACACGATGTGGTGATAATCTTGTGGTTGAGTTCCATGTAGTTTAACGGGTTTTATTGCGGTGAGATTTTACTGCAAGCATTTCTCTCCCACTTGCTTTCCATTAGGTTTGTGAATTAGTGACGTCCCCCAATGCCTGGATCCATTGATAGAGGACGGACAGGGTCTGGGCCGAGGGGTGAACTAATCACCAGTGAGTCAGCAACGTTGGGTCATATAGAAATACTATTCCTGTCTACCAACCCCTGGCAGGCGTCTATAAGTTATACTTTTTTTATCTTTATAACTGATACACAGCCTTAGCTAATCTTGTCTCACCAGACCCAAGTAATTCATGTCAGTATTACCCACCACAGGTCTGTTATTTGTAGCTCTCAGTATCCGAGTCGGACGAAGCCGACAGACAGACAGATAGATCTATACTATAATATTCAAACAATTCTCTTTCTAGCACATATAACGTGGAATATATTACATAATATATATGTAAAGCATCCACAGCGGCAGCATTTAATTTGTGTGTTTTTGCTTAAAATGCTGAAAGATCCCATTATTGAACTTTATAAATGGGCCACTTTGGTTGGTAAAGGCTGGGGTGCACCTCTCCTCATTATCTGCCCTAATCTCTTGCCTGGGACAATGGCCTGGGAGAAAGGCAGCTGGTTAAAGACCTGCCCTTTATCCTGTAACGAGCGTGAGTGAGATCCTGTGAGGGAGGTGGCGCTGGCTGCCCACTCACACACTAAAGACCCATGAGCGGGGTGTTAAGCCATGAATGGGGTAAAACTGGCACTTTCATTCCATCACTCCACCCCCCCACCCCCCATCTGATTTAAAAGGGACAGAACCACACTGAGGGGAGAACTATATTCCTAAAGTATCCAGCAGCACGATATTTTTGGAAAACATGAATTGGCTCCTAGTGCTCACAGAGCCACCAACTCCGCATACATCACTTGTGAAGGTTCTGTGGTTATTTTATAATGCTTCGCGCAGGTCTCTGGGAAATAAAACCTATGTTTAAACGCTTTGTGTATTTACTGAATCACCAGAAAATGGCACGAGGAATAGAGTGATAGAAAGGTGGAAGTAGATGATGTTTGTTAGACTTGTTAGAGAGGTTTATTTCTTGCCTCACCAGCCCATGAACGGACACAGCACTTTCTGCCAGGGGCATTGCTAGGGAGAGAAATACTTGGGGCTACGGCTCAAAACAAAATTTGGTGGGACCTCCCCAAGCTGCTCTTCCCCAAACCCCACCCATTAACACCTGCAAGATCTGCCTCTTGACACACGGTTCCATACAGACACACACAGATGCACACATGCAAAGACAGACAGGCACATAGATAGGCAAACATATGTATGGACAAGCAGGGATTGGCATACAGTGCCTGACAGGCACACACACACACACACACACACACAAACAGATAAGCACACATAGACAGGCATACATAGGCACACAAATGCACAGGCAGACACAAACACACACAGAGAGCAAGGGTGATGTTTGGCACATATCTCCCACTTTAGTCACTTCTATCTGCTCTTATTTCATGTGTCTCTCTGTATCATCCCTTTCTTTGTGTCTCTGTTTTCACACTGGTGTGCCACCAGCTCCCCATGTTACAGTGGCAGTCGTCCCCATGGAAGATAGACTGCTGCACACCCACCATTCATACTCTCGGCCCTGCGTGTGAGGAAAGAGCAGGGGATGTGAAGTAATCTATAGTCCTTGCCTCTTCGGGCCCCTCGCAGAGAGCTGAGCCAGAAGGTTGAAGCAGAGACCTGTCACCAGGTTTCACATAGCTGATGGTAGGAATAAATTTTTAAATAACACCAGCCAGTTGTGGAGATCCTTTGAACTCAAGCTAGAACTTTCAAGCTAGATTATACCTCACCAGTCAGC
This sequence comes from Pelobates fuscus, assembly GCF_036172605.1. Classification (NCBI taxonomy): domain Eukaryota; kingdom Metazoa; phylum Chordata; class Amphibia; order Anura; family Pelobatidae; genus Pelobates; species Pelobates fuscus. The sequence continues at coordinate 12,426,077 of NC_086317.1, read as the reverse complement.
TCTATGATTGTCTTGGGCAGCGCATCCATGACCGATCTGCCAGAGTAGAAAGACTTAGGACTGGAGCCCCCGATCAATGTGGCTGCCCAAAGCATGAATCGGCCAATGACAGTCCCTCTTATACACTCTGCACCCCCTAGTGACACCACTGTCCTGAATACCTCCAGAAACTATTACTATCTGTGCAGTAACAAGTACTATCTATACCAGCTGAACCTCTGCCGTAATGGTCAGTAACAAGTACTATCTGTACCCCGGAATCTCTCCAGTAACAAGTACTATCTGTACCCCTGAATCTCTCCAGTAACAAGTACTATCTGTACCCCGGAATCTCTCCAGTAACAAGTACTATCTGTACCAGCTGAACCTCTGCCGTAATGGCCAGTAACAAGTACTATTTGTACCCCGGAATCTCTCCAGTAACAAGTACTACCTGTACCCCCTGAATCTCTCCAGTAACAAGTACTATCTGTACCCCCTGAATCTCTCCAGTAACAAGTACTATCTGTACCCCGGAATCTCTCCAGTAACTGCCAGTAACAAGTACTATCTGTACCCCGGAATCTCTCCAGTAACAAGTACTATCTGTACCCCGGAATCTCTCCAGTAACAAGTACTATCTGTACCCCGGAATCTCTCCAGTAACTGCCAGTAACAAGTACTATCTGTACCCCCTGAATCTCTCCAGTAACAAGTACTATCTGTACCCCGGAATCTCTCCAGTAACAAGTACTATCTGTACCCCGGAATCTCTCCAGTAACAAGTACTATCTGTACCCCGGAATCTCTCCAGTAACAAGTACTATCTGTACCCCGAAATCTCTCCAGTAACAAGTACTATCTGTACCCCGGAATCTCTCCAGTAACAAGTACTATCTGTACCCCGGACTCTCTGCCGTAACGGTCAGTAACAAGTACTATCTGTACCCCGGAATCTCTCCAGTAACAAGTACTATCTATACCCCGGAATCTCTCCAGTAACAAGTACTATCTGTACCCCGGACTCTCTGCCGTAACGGTCAGTAACAAGTACTATCTGTACCCCGGAATCTCTCCAGTAACAAGTACTATCTATACCAGCTGAACCTCTGCCGTAATGGCCAGTAACAAGTACTATCTGTACGCCGGAATCTCTCCAGTAACAAGTACTACCTGTACCCCCTGAATCTCTCCAGTAACAAGTACTATCTGTACCCCCTGAATCTCTCCAGTAACAAGTACTATCTGTACCCCGGAATCTCTCCAGTAACTGCCAGTAACAAGTACTATCTGTACCCCGGAATCTCTCCAGTAACAAGTACTATCTGTACCCCGGAATCTCTCCAGTAACAAGTATTATCTGTACCCCGGAATCTCTCCAGTAACAAGTACTATCTGTACCCCGGAATCTCTCCAGTAACTGCCAGTAACAAGTACTATCTGTACCCCGGAATCTCTCCAGTAACAAGTACTATCTGTACCCCGGAATCTCTCCAGTAACAAGTACTATCTGTACCCCGGAATCTCTCCAGTAACTGCCAGTAACAAGTACTATCTGTACCCCGGAATCTCTCCAGTAACTGCCAGTAACAAGTACTATCTGTACCCCGGAATCTCTCCAGTAACTGCCAGTAACAAGTACTATCTGTACCCCGGAATCTCTCCAGTAACTGCCAGTAACAAGTACTATCTGTACCCCGGAATCTCTCCAGTAACAAGTACTATCTGTACCCCGGAATCTCTCCAGTAACAAGTACTATCTGTACCCCGGAATCTCTCCAGTAACAAGTACTATCTGTACCCCAGACTCTCTGCCGTAACGGTCAGTAACAAGTACTATCTGTACCTCTTGAATCTCTCCAGTAACAAGTACTATCTGTACCCTGGAATCTCTCCAGTAACAAGTACTATCTGTACCCCCTGAATCTCTCCAGTAACAAGTACTATCTGTACCCCCTGAATCTCTCCAGTAACAAGTACTATCTGTACCCCCTGAATCTCTCCAGTAACAAGTACTATCTGTACCCCGGAATCTCTGCCGTAACGGTCAGTAACAAGTACTATCTGTACCTCTTGAATTTCTCCAGTAACAAGTACTATCTGTACCTCCTGAATCTCTCCAGTAACAAGTACTATCTGTACCCTGGAATCTCTCCAGTAACAAGTACTATCTGTACCCCCTGAATCTCTCCAGTAACAAGTACTATCTGTACCCCCTGAATCTCTCCAGTAACAAGTACTATCTGTACCCCCTGAATCTCTCCAGTAACAAGTACTATCTGTACCCCCTGAATCTCTCCAGTAACAAGTACTATCTGTACCCCCTGAATCTCTCCAGTAACAAGTACTATCTGTACCCCCTGAATCTCTCCAGTAACAAGTACTATCTGTACCCCCTGAATCTCTCCAGTAACAAGTACTATCTGTACCCCCTGAATCTCTCCAGTAACAAGTACTATCTGTACCCCCTGAATCTCTCCAGTAACAAGTACTATCTGTACCCCGGAATCTCTCCAGTAACAAGTACTATCTGTACCCCGGAATCTCTCCAGTAACAAGTACTATCTGTACCCTGGAATCTCTCCAGTAACAAGTACTATCTGTACCCCGGAATCTCTCCAGTAACAAGTACTATCTGTACCTCCTGAATCTCTCCAGTAACTGCCAGTAACAAGTACTATTTGTACCCCGGAATCTCTCCAGTAACAAGTACTATCTGTACCCTCTGAATCTCTCCAGTAACAAGTACTATCTGTACCCCGGAATCTCTCCAGTAACAAGTACTATCTGTACCTCCTGAATCTCTCCAGTAACTGCCAGTAACAAGTACTATTTGTACCCCGGAATCTCTCCAGTAACAAGTACTATCTGTACCCCCTGAATCTCTCCAGTAACAAGTACTGTCTGTACCCCGGAATCTCTCCTGTAACAAGTACTATCTGTACCCCGGAATCTCTCCAGTAACAAGTACTATCAGTACCTCCTGAATCTTTCCAGTAACAAGTACTATCTGTACCCCAGAATCTCTCCAGTAACTGCCAGTAACAAGTACTATTTGTACCCCGCAATCTCTCCAGTAACAAGTACTATCTGTACCCCGGAATCTCTCCAGTAACAAGTACTATCTGTACCCCGGAATCTCTGCCGTAACGGTCAGTAACAAGTACTATCTGTACCTCTTGAATTTCTCCAGTAACAAGTACTATCTGTACCCCCTGAATCTCTCCAGTAACAAGTACTATCTGTACCCTGGAATCTCTCCAGTAACAAGTACTATCTGTACCCTGGAATCTCTCCAGTAACAAGTACTATCTGTACCCCCTGAATCTCTCCAGTAACAAGTACTATCTGTACCCCCTGAATCTCTCCAGTAACAAGTACTATCTGTACCCCCTGAATCTCTCCAGTAACAAGTACTATCTGTACCCCCTGAATCTCTCCAGTAACAAGTACTATCTGTACCCCCTGAATCTCTCCAGTAACAAGTACTATCTGTACCCCCTGAATCTCTCCAGTAACAAGTACTATCTGTACCCCCTGAATCTCTCCAGTAACAAGTACTATCTGTACCCCCTGAATCTCTCCAGTAACAAGTACTATCTGTACCCCGGAATCTCTCCAGTAACAAGTACTATCTGTACCCCGGAATCTCTCCAGTAACAAGTACTATCTGTTCCCTGGAATCTCTCCAGTAACAAGTACTATCTGTACCCCGGAATCTCTCCAGTAACAAGTACTATCTGTACCTCCTGAATCTCTCCAGTAACTGCCAGTAACAAGTACTATTTGTACCCCGGAATCTCTCCAGTAACAAGTACTATCTGTACCCCCTGAATCTCTCCAGTAACAAGTACTGTCTGTACCCCGGAATCTCTCCAGTAACAAGTACTATCTGTACCTCCTGAATCTCTCCAGTAACTGCCAGTAACAAGTACTATTTGTACCCCGGAATCTCTCCAGTAACAAGTACTATCTGTACCCTCTGAATCTCTCCAGTAACAAGTACTATCTGTACCCCGGAATCTCTCCAGTAACAAGTACTATCTGTACCTCCTGAATCTCTCCAGTAACTGCCAGTAACAAGTACTATTTGTACCCCGGAATCTCTCCAGTAACAAGTACTATCTGTACCCTCTGAATCTCTCCAGTAACAAGTACTATTTGTACCCCGGAATCTCTCCAGTAACAAGTACTATCTGTACCCCCTGAATCTCTCCAGTAACAAGTACTGTCTGTACCCCGGAATCTCTCCTGTAACAAGTACTATCTGTACCCCGGAATCTCTCCAGTAACAAGTACTATCTGTACCTCCTGAATCTCTCCAGTAACAAGTACTATCTGTACCCCAGAATCTCTCCAGTAACTGCCAGTAACAAGTACTATTTGTACCCCGCAATCTCTCCAGTAACAAGTACTATTTGTACCCCGGAATCTCTCCAGTAACAAGTACTATCTGTACCCCGGAATCTCTCCAGTAACAAGTACTATCTGTACCCCGGAATCTCTCCAGTAACAAGTACTATCTGTACCCCGGAATCTCTCCGGTAACAAGTACTATCTGTACCCCGGAATCTCTCCTGTAACAAGTACTATCTGTACCCCGGAATCTCTCCAGTAACAAGTACTATCTGTACCCCCTGAATCTCTCCAGTAACAAGTACTGTCTGTACCCCGGAATCTCTCCTGTAACAAGTACTGTCTGTACCCCGGAATCTCTCCTGTAACAAGTACTATCTGTACCCCGGAATCTCTCCAGTAACAAGTACTATCTGTACCTCCTGAATCTCTCCAGTAACAAGTACTATCTGTACCCCAGAATCTCTCCAGTAACTGCCAGTAACAAGTACTATTTGTACCCCGCAATCTCTCCAGTAACAAGTACTATTTGTACCCCGGAATCTCTCCAGTAACAAGTACTATCTGTACCCCGGAATCTCTCCAGTAACAAGTACTATCTGTACCCCGGAATCTCTCCAGTAACAAGTACTATCTGTACCCCAGAATCTCTCCAGTAACTGCCAGTAACAAGTACTATTTGTACCCCGCAATCTCTCCAGTAACAAGTACTATTTGTACCCCGCAATCTCTCCAGTAACAAGTACTATTTGTACCCCGCAATCTCTCCAGTAACAAGTACTATCTGTACCCCGCAATCTCTCCGGTAACAAGTACTATCTGTACTCCGGAATCTCTCCAGTAACAAGTACTATCTGTACCCCGGAATCTCTCCAGTAACAAGTACTATCTGTACCCCGGAATCTCTCCAGTAACAAGTACTATCTGTACCCCGGACTCTCTGTGCCAGTGAGATGTGTCAGAAGATTGGTCACATAGTTACATAATCCAGTCTGATAATGTGGGATACTTATTCTATCGCTGGGCCCGCTGCTTACACTGAGTTTATTTATCTGAAGGGTGAGGATTATTTAATTGTGCCATTAATGATGTATTTTTAGAAATAGAAAGCAGCGTATTTCACAATGCCCCCAGGATTGGGCAGATAATGGAAACGTTCTCCTGTTGGCTGGCTCAGGCTCGGTGGAGTTACAGGATATCATTTAACTGGAATAAGTGCCACTTGAGGCTGTGTTTGCACAGAGTATATTGAATCCAGTTTAGCTCTCTCCAGGAAGGTCTGAGCAATGCTCCCAGTCTGGGCCAGGAGACCCCCTCCCATTGGCTCTCTGATTGCTGGAGGGGGAGTTGAGGGGATAGCTGTTGTTTAAAGGGAACCACATGGGGTTATTGTTATTGAAAATACTGGTGTCATTCGTAACCCTTTCAGCATCAGGATGTAACTCACACTCCCCAAACTCTGCACTTAATAAGGCTTGTCTTAGATGGATGGAAAACTTTACTGGAGACAATATCCTCTGTCTGGACCCGATAAAGTGACATTTCTTTTACTAATCATATTGTATCTGTGTTTTATCAGTTATATAACATTCATATATATATATATATATAATGTATCCCTGTATAACACTCATATATATACTGTATCCCTATATAACACTCATATATATATATATATATATACTGTATCCCTATATAACACTCATATAAAATGTATCTCTGTATAACACACACACACACACACACATATATATATATATATATATATATATATATATATATATATATATACTGTATCCCTATATAACACTCATATATATATAATGTATCCCTTTATAACACTCATATATATAATGTATCCCTGTATAACACTCACTCATATATATACTGTATCCCTATATAACACTCATAAATAAGGTATCCCTATATAACACTCATATATACTCTAACCCTGTATAATACACATATATATAATGTATCCCTGTATAACACTCATATATATACTGTATCCCTATATAACACACATATATATATATATATAGATATACTGTATCCCTGTACAACACTCATATATATATATATATATATATATATATATATATATATATATATATATATATATATATATATAATGTATCCCTGTATAACACTCATATATATATACTGTATCCCTATATAACACTTATATATATATATATATATATAGATATACTGTATCCCTGTACAACACTCATATATATATATAATGTATCCCTGTATAACACTTATATATATACTGTATTCCTATATAACACTCATATATATATACTGTATCCCTATATAACACTCATATATACTATAACCCTGTATAACACACATATATATAATGTATCCCTGTATAACACTCATTTATATACTGTATCCCTATATAACACTCATATATACTATAACCCTGTATAACACACATATATATATAATATATCCCTGTATAATACTCATATATATACTGTATCCCTATATAACACTCATATATAAGGTATCCCTATATAACACTCATATATACTATAACCCTGTATAACACGCACATATATAATGTATCCCTGTATAACACTCATATATAATGTATCTCTTTATAACACTCCTATATATACTGTATCCCTATATAACACTCATATAAAATGTATCTCTGTATAACACACTCACATATATATATATATATACACTGTATCCCTATATAACACTCATATATATATATAATGTATCTCTGTATAACACTCATATATATATATAATGTATCTCTGTATAACACTCATATATATATATAATGTATCTCTGTATAACACTCATATATATATATATATATATACTGTATCCCTGTATAGCACTATATATCCTATATATACTGTATCCCTGTATAGCACTGTATATCCTATATATACTGTATCCCTGTATAGCACTGTATATCCTATATATACTGTATCCCTGTATAGCACTGTATATCCTATATATACTGTATCCCTGTATAGCACTGTATATCCTATATATACTGTATCCCTGTATAGCACTGTATATCCTATATATACTGTATCCCTGTATAGCACTGTATATCCTATATATACTGTATCCCTGTATAGCACTGTATATCCTATATATACTGTATCCCTGTATAGCACTGTATATCCTATATATACTGTATCCCTGTATAGCACTGTATATCCTATATATACTGTATCCCTGTATAGCACTGTATATCCTATATATACTGTATCCCTGTATAGCACTGTATATCCTATATATACTGTATCCCTGTATAGCACTGTATATCCTATATATACTGTATCCCTGTATAGCACTGTATATCCTATATATACTGTATCTCTGTATAGCACTGTATATCCTATATATACTGTATCCCTGTATAGCACTGTATATCCTATATATACTGTATCCCTGTATAGCACTGTATATCCTATATATACTGTATCTCTGTATAGCACTGTATATCCTATATATACTGTATCCCTGTATAGCACTGTATATCCTATATATACTGTATCCCTGTATAGCACTGTATATCCTATATATACTGTATCCCTGTATAGCACTGTATATCCTATATATACTGTATCCCTGTATAGCACTGTATATCCTATATATACTGTATCCCTGTATAGCACTGTATATCCTATATATACTGTATCCCTGTATAGCACTGTATATCCTATATATACTGTATCCCTGTATAGCACTGTATATCCTATATATACTGTATCTCTGTATAGCACTGTATATCCTATATATACTGTATCCCTGTATAGCACTGTATATCCTATATATACTGTATCCCTGTATAGCACTGTATATCCTATATATACTGTATCCCTGTATAGCACTGTATATCCTATATATACTGTATCTCTGTATAGCACTGTATATCCTATATATACTGTATCCCTGTATAGCACTGTATATCCTATATATACTGTATCCCTGTATAGCACTGTATATCCTATATATACTGTATCCCTGTATAGCACTGTATATCCTATATATACTGTATCCCTGTATAGCACTGTATATCCTATATATACTGTATCTCTGTATAGCACTGTATATCCTATATATACTGTATCCCTGTATAGCACTGTATATCCTATATATACTGTATCCCTGTATAGCACTGTATATCCTATATATACTGTATCCCTGTATAGCACTGTATATCCTATATATACTGTATCCCTGTATAGCACTGTATATCCTATATATACTGTATCCCTGTATAGCACTGTATATCCTATATATACTGTATCCCTGTATAGCACTGTATATCCTATATATACTGTATCTCTGTATAGCACTGTATATCCTATATATACTGTATCCCTGTATAGCACTGTATATCCTATATATACTGTATCCCTGTATAGCACTGTATATCCTATATATACTGTATCCCTGTATAGCACTGTATATCCTATATATACTGTGTCCCTGTATAGCACTGTATATCCTATATATACTGTGTCCCTGTATAGCACTGTATATCCTATATATACTGTATCCCTGTATAGCACTGTATATCCTATATATACTGTATCCCTGTATAGCACTGTATATCCTATATATACTGTATCCCTGTATAGCACTGTATATCCTATATATACTGTATCCCTGTATAGCACTGTATATCCTATATATACTGTATCCCTGTATAGCACTGTATATCCTATATATACTGTATCCCTGTATAGCACTGTATATCCTATATATACTGTATCCCTGTATAGCACTGTATATCCTATATATACTGTATCCCTGTATAGCACTGTATATCCTATATATACTGTATCCCTGTATAGCACTGTATATCCTATATATACTGTATCCCTGTATAGCACTGTATATCCTATATATACTGTATCCCTGTATAGCACTGTATATCCTATATATACTGTATCCCTGTATAGCACTGTATATCCTATATATACTGTATCCCTGTATAGCACTGTATATCCTATATATACTGTATCCCTGTATAGCACTGTATATCCTATATATACTGTATCCCTGTATAGCACTGTATATCCTATATATACTGTATCCCTGTATAGCACTGTATATCCTATATATACTGTATCCCTGTATAGCACTGTATATCCTATATATACTGTATCTCTGTATAGCACTGTATATCCTATATATACTGTATCCCTGTATAGCACTGTATATCCTATATATACTGTATCCCTGTATAGCACTGTATATCCTATATATACTGTATCCCTGTATAGCACTGTATATCCTATATATACTGTATCCCTGTATAGCACTGTATATCCTATATATACTGTATCCCTGTATAGCACTGTATATCCTATATATACTGTATCCCTGTATAGCACTGTATATCCTATATATACTGTATCCCTGTATAGCACTGTATATCCTATATATACTGTATCCCTGTATAGCACTGTATATCCTATATATACTGTATCCCTGTATAGCACTGTATATCCTATATATACTGTATCCCTGTATAGCACTGTATATCCTATATATACTGTATCCCTGTATAGCACTGTATATCCTATATATACTGTATCCCTGTATAGCACTGTATATCCTATATATACTGTATCCCTGTATAGCACTGTATATCCTATATATACTGTATCCCTGTATAGCACTGTATATCCTATATATACTGTATCCCTGTATAGCACTGTATATCCTATATATACTGTATCCCTGTATAGCACTGTATATCCTATATATACTGTATCCCTGTATAGCACTGTATATCCTATATATACTGTATCCCTGTATAGCACTGTATATCCTATATATACTGTATCCCTGTATAGCACTGTATATCCTATATATGTGGCGAAACCAGCTTCGCCACTGTGAACTGGAGAGGCCTGGCTGCTAGCCTCCTACCTGCTGACTATGGCCCCTGGAAAATTGGTACAGTTAAAGATTTATATTTGGGCATATTGTACTGTATATTGCTGCTACTGGCCCTTTTAACAGCATCTATGGACACATTGGGACTTTTGGGACTACTGTCCCTTTAAGACTGTGAAGCATGTTCTAGTGTGCTGCCTGTAATATTGTATATGTATTCATGTGTTAAGTTTAACCTGGGTGATATGTATGCAGCATTCATCTGATTGTTCGGTAGAATCACTCCATTCATTATATTGAGGGAAACTACCGAACAACCAGACCACCCAGGAATAAGTGTGCCTCCAATTACAGTTTGCAACAATGTTGCAAACGGGTAATTGGCAATCAGTGTAATGTATTCTTTGTCCTCTGGGTGGCCGCCATTCGGGAAACAAACACGTGGCGGCGGCCATCTTAAACTACCGAACAGCGGTGTTTTGCCGTCGAGTGTCTGGAACTAAAATCGGACACTTGACTAGGCAAACACCGCTGAGACCTCCATACTTCCAGGAATTCGTATATAAACTACCGAATGATCCGCCGTTCGGTAGAAAGAACCCCACAAACAAGGGAATTCATTCAAACCCTCTCCAGGCTCTATAACACAGGCAATTCGTCTGTTTTCATTCCCTTGTTTGTGACCGATCGCAGGGCCAAAATGCATGGAACTGTTTTCGGATACTTTACCCATGCGGTCGGTCAAATCTTTGGAAACCCAGATCTGCCGAACTGTTCATCCGAATGACTTGAATTTTGGATATGTTTCCCCCCTGAATGAGGGCTATCCAGCGATGCTGGATTTAAAGGTGTACCCCCTGTTTTTGGGGTACATCCAGGAATTGGGGAAAAGGGTGTACGGTATAATTATGTTAAGTGCTAATCTAAGGGGAGGAAATGTGTGGGAGGTACATCCATGTGATTGGTTAAATTCATCCTCCCCCTGGGAGTGTCCTGTATGTACTTGTTTGTAATAAAAGCCAGACTGGGTGTCCCAGTCCAGAGTTCTTGCTTAACCCTCAAAGCGATGTGTCGTCTCGGTCTTTGGGGGAATGGGATGGTATGCTGACTGCCAAGAGTGTAACCGATGTCTGCTTTTCTTGTTCAGCTGTTCCAGTGTTCGTGCGGTTCCAGTCGGGAGAATGGTGTTTGCAGTAGCTGCCTGTGCATCTGGAAAGGGGATTATCGCCTAAACTGGGTTTTATCCTCTTGTAAGTGAAACGGTCCGTTACAATTGGTGGCAAGCGGCGGGATCGTTCCTACAACCAGAGGGACAGCTACAGACAACACCATTTCTGGATTACAAATTGAGGGCAACGCTAGTATCCGTACAGCGACCCTATCTACAAAGGAAATCAGGAAAATGGAAGGAGACAGAGTCGCAGCTGCTGCAGCACCTCCGAGGGAGGAGGAGGAATCCGAGTTTGCCAGGGAATATAGGACCAGGATGGCTCTATTCTCACCAGCCCGAGCGGAGCGGATGGCAGACCGGGTCTACAACGATGTACAGGCGTACCTCATGCTGCGAACGACGCAGAGGAACCAACAAGCTGCGGGATTGTTCCCACAGCCAGAAGGACAGCTACAGAACACCAATTCCTTGGAGTTACAAATTGAGGGCAACGTTAGCACTCGTGCAGCGCCCCTGGCAGCAGAGGTATCCAGCGACTTGGAGCAGACAAGTATGGAAGGCTCTGACGCTGAAGATGATTTTATGGCCAAGGTGAGGCAGCAAGTGACCCAGTATGGGGGTTATATATCCATGGACACATTCCAGGGGATCTGGAACCAGGTCATGGCTGAGCAAAACTCAAAGATGGACGAAGAGTATGATGAGCAGGAAGAGTGGTACAGCAGCAGAGTAGAGGCTGCATCCGAGGAGGTTAGCCGCCCCCCCCCTGAGGCGGCTGGAAGAACCCGAAGTAGGGGTCCTCATAGATTGGTCCTGTGAGGAACCACAACAGGCAGGTGGAGATGGGACCGAGGTCTCTCTACCAACCCTACAGGGATGCTGGGCAGTCGGCCCAGATCCCCAGCGGCAGTGTGTAACCCAGGGAGCCGAAGGTGCAGTCCTTCCTCCCCAGCGGCAGGCTGTGTTACAGGGGGCAGAGGTTGTTGTTCCTGCCCCCCAGCAGAAAAGTGATATGCCAGGAAGGCAGTGTGAAGTAAAGGGAGAGGAGAGCAGCGTCCTCCCTCCCCAGCGGCAGTGTGTGTCTCCGGGAGCTGATGGTGTCGTCCATCCTCCCCAGCGGCAGGCTGAGTTACAGGGGGCAGAGGTTGTTGTTCCTGCCCCCCAGCAGCAAAGTGATGTGCCAGGAAGGCAGTGTGAAGTAAAGGGAGAGGAGAGCAGCGTCCTCCCTCCCCAGCGGCAGTGTGTACCCCAGGGAGCTGAAGGTGCCGTCCTTCCTCCCCAGCGGCAGTGTGTCCTGCAGGGAGCAGAGACAGTCAGTCTCGCACCCCAACCGCAGGACAAGGGAATGAAAGGGGAAACAGCTGGTCTCCCTTTTCCCCAGCAGAGAGAGTGGCAGGGAGAGGAGCCTGCTAACCCCTCTCCCCAGCAGCAGTTCACCGTCCAGAGAGAGGAGCTTGTAGTACCCTCTCTCCCACGGCAGCCCAACCCACCCAGGGGAGATGTTAAGCCCCACACCTGTGCAGATGGGACCGTAGTCTCTGCACTTACAGCACAAGGAGTAGGGACGGTCGGTCCTGTTCCACAGCCTCAGAGTGATGTATCCAAAGGGGAGACAGTCGGTCTCTCCCTCCGACAGCCGAGATGTGCACCTAAAGGGGAGACAGTCAGTCTCCAGCAACCCGGCGCTCACCAGACTACTCCCGTGGTAGTGCTGGCAACAGGACAGAGTACCGCTGGTCTCTGCCCCCTCAGCAACCCACCAAGGCAGCCTACCGGTCTCCCACACAGCAGTGGTGAGACACCAGAACCAGGACAAAATTCTTCCTCACCCAGATGTAGTAACCGGTTAGTGTGGGTGGGCTGCTCTGTTATTTCTGTTTTGTGGGTGGGTTGCTGGACTAACCAGGGCACTGACCGGCAGAAAGTCAGGTACCCTGTTAGTCTAATTGGCAAAGGGGAGAAATGTGGCGAAACCAGCTTCGCCACTGTGAACTGGAGAGGCCTGGCTGCTAGCCTCCTACCTGCTGACTATGGCCCCTGGAAAATTGGTACAGTTAAAGATTTATATTTGGGCATATTGTACTGTATATTGCTGCTACTGGCCCTTTTAACAGCATCTATGGACACATTGCGACTTTTGGGACTACTGTCCCTTTAAGACTGTGAAGCATGTTCTAGTGTGCTGCCTGTAATATTGTATATGTATTCATGTGTTAAGTTTAACCTGGGTGATATGTATGCAGCATTCATCTGATTGTTCGGTAGAATCACTCCATTCATTATATTGAGTGAAACTACCGAACAACCAGACCACCCAGGAATAAGTGTGCCTCCAATTACAGTTTGCAACAATGTTGCAAACGGGTAATTGGCAATCAGTGTAATGTATTCTTTGTCCTCTGGGTGGCCGCCATTCGGGAAACAAACACGTGGCGGCGGCCATCTTAAACTACCGAACAGCGGTGTTTTGCCGTCGAGTGTCTGGAACTAAAATCGGACACTTGACTAGGCAAACACCGCTGAGACCTCCATACTTCCAGGAATTCGTATATAAACTACCGAATGATCCGCCGTTCGGTAGAAAGAACCCCACAAACAAGGGAATTCATTCAAACCCTCTCCAGGCTCTATAACACAGGCAATTCGTCTGTTTTCATTCCCTTGTTTGTGACCGATCGCAGGGCCAAAATGCATGGAACTGTTTTCGGATACTTTACCCATGCGGTCGGTCAAATCTTTGGAAACCCAGATCTGCCGAACTGTTCATCCGAATGACTTGAATTTTGGATATGTTTCCCCCCTGAATGAGGGCTATCCAGCGATGCTGGATTTAAAGGTGTACCCCCTGTTTTTGGGGTACATCCAGGAATTGGGGAAAAGGGTGTACGGTATAATTATGTTAAGTGCTAATCTAAGGGGAGGAAATGTGTGGGAGGTACATCCATGTGATTGGTTAAATTCATCCTCCCCCTGGGAGTGTCCTGTATGTACTTGTTTGTAATAAAAGCCAGACTGGGTGTCCCAGTCCAGAGTTCTTGCTTAACCCTCAAAGCGATGTGTCGTCTCGGTCTTTGGGGGAATGGGATGGTATGCTGACTGCCAAGAGTGTAAGCCGATGTCTGCTTTTCTTGTTCAGCTGTTCCAGTGTTCGTGCGGTTCCAGTCGGGAGAATGGTGTTTGCAGTAGCTGCCTGTGCATCTGGAAAGGGGATTATCGCCTAAACTGGGTTTTATCCTCTTGTAAGTGAAACGGTCCGTTACATACTGTATCCCTGTATAGCACTGCAGACAGGGCCGGATTAACATAGGGGCTGATGGAGCTGCAGCTCCAGGCCCAGGCCCATGGAATAGGCCCATTTAAAAAAAAAAAAAAAAAAAAAAATTTTTTTTTTTTTTTTTTTTACACACACACACTACTCTTAGGTTTGTCACCTGACTGGTATTTTACTGGTTGCCACCTGACTGGTATTTGAGGCTGCCTGGCCGTGCCAGTATTGCAGTAATACCGGCAATACAAATGGAGGTATTTTTCTCAGAATAAATGGAGATTACTCTGCAATACAAGCACCGGCCAGTAGGGGTCACTGTGTGTGGAGAGAGGCAGGGATAGGAAGTTACAGCATATCCCTGCCTCTCTCTACTACTTACTGATCCGTGATGGAGCAGCAACACAGCACAGAGTCCAGACAGCAGCTCTACAGCTCAGGTAAGAGAGGGATGGGGGGAAAGGCAGCAGGGACACATGGGGACACTGATACACTATGGGACACTGAGACACTGAGACACTAGGGGACACAGACACTAGGGGACATATATGGACACTGAGACACTAGGGGACACAGACACTAGGGGACAAATGGGGACACAGACACTAGGGGACACTGACACTAGGACACATGGGGACACAGACACTGGGAGACCTGGAAACACTGAGACACTTGGGGACACTGGAAAACATAGGGACACTGAAACACTAGGGGACACATTGGGATGCTGTGAGACATAGGGACATTGGGAGACACTGAGACATTGGGACACGGATACACTATGTCCCCATTTCTCCCAGTGTCCCCATGTCCCCCATCCAGTGTCCCATGTCTCTCAGTGTGCCTAGTGTCCCTTTATGTCCCAGTGTCCCCATGTCTATGTCCACAACTGTCCCCATGTCTCCCAGTGTCCCCAAGTGTCTGTCTCCCAGCCAGTGTCCCTATGTCACTGTGTCCCTAGTGTCTTAGTGTCCCTATGTCTCCCAGTGTCTGTGTGCCTAGTGTCCCCATGTCTCCCAGTGTCCCTATATGTCCCAGTGTCCCCATGTCTATGTCCCCAGTGTCCCCATGTCTCCCAGTGTCCCCTAGTCTCCCAGTGTCCCCTAGTCTCCCAGTGTCTGTGTTCCCATGTCTCTGTGTCCCTAGTGTCTTAGTGTCCCCAAATGTTTCAGTGTCATCATGTCTCCCAGTGTCTGTGTCCCTAGTGTCTCAGTGTCCCCATTGCTCCCAGTTTCCCTAAATGTTTCAGTGTCCCCATGTCTCCCAGTGTCCCCATGTCTCTGTGTCCCCGGGTCTCTCAGTGTCCCCATGTCTCTCAGTGTCCCCAGTATCCTAGTGACATGGGGACACACTGAGACATTGGGACACTGGGAGAAATGGGGACACTGAGAGACTAGGGGAGTGGGAGACATGGGGACACTGACACTGTTATACATAGGGACACAGACACTGGGTGACTTGCGAGACTGAGACACTGGGAGCAATCCATCTATACAGCAGAATCAAACTGTGAGTAGTTTGTTGGTGATTTTACAGAATTTTCTCTGATGTCACTCCTTGTGATTAAACAAATGATTAAGACTGGTATTTTTTCCAAGAAAGGTGGCAACCCTAACTACTCTTCACATACTCTTGCTTAAAGGAACACTATAGGGTCAGGAACACAATCATGTATTTCTGACCCAATTATGTTAAAACCACCACCGTGGCCCCTTCTTGCCTCCCTAAGTATAGTAAAATATAACTTGTATTCAAGTCTGCAGCTGCTGGCTCTGCCTCTGAACTGACTGTCTGCTGACATCATCAGAAGTGGTGGTCTGAGCAAATTACAATACTTCCCCATAGGATTGGCTGAGACTGTCAACTAGGCAGATCAGGGGCAGAGCCAGCACAATTCCAATCAACATCTCCTCATAAAGATAAATTGAATCAATGCATCTCTATGAGGAAAGTTCAGTGTCTGCATGCAGAGGGTGGAGACACTGAATGGCAGTGCTGCACACTAGGCAGTACTGCCCCAGGAAGCACCTCTAGCAGCCATCTAAGGAGTGGCCAGTGGAGTTAGTTTCTCTGAAAAGACAGTGTTTACTGCAAAAGGCCTGAATGGAATGATTCTACTTACCAGAACAAATACAATAAGCTGTAGTTGTTATGGTGACTATAGTGTTCCTTTAAGTTTGAAAGCTTAAGAGGGATGTATGGGAACAAAACTTGTGTGGACTGCCTGACATTAAAATTAGTTTAGGTAATGCAGACGCTGGTCTCTCTAACACTGGGGCATGTCCCCTTTCTTCTACACTCACTACATACACCTTTTCTCTGTTTCAGACTATATACCAGGAACTTCTGCCTGCTAGTAAGAAGGTAAGGAGACAAGTGGACATGTGAGTGCTAGGGGACAGTCCTTAGAAAGCATGGAGTGAGCGCAACATTAGACGCATTTATGTCAAGCTTAGGGTGCTGCCTGCATAGTATGCCCTTAGTTGGACAGCCTGCAGGATTGGCGGGCAGCCTGACATGCATTCATGCCAGGCTGTCCTTCAAATTCTTTGGACAGACATGCCCCCTTTTTGGGCATGTTCTCCCCTTTTGGCAGGTCTGGTCACGTGATTCGCACCAGTGGCCCACCTTTTACCCCGCCCATTGACTTCCTGCTTCACTGGACACTGCTGTTAGGGGTTATGGATTTACTTGAAAGATGAAAGCAAAAATTATAGAGAGATTAGAATAGAGTATGTGTTTTCTTATAGCCGCATCCTATGTTTCCCTCCAGCACCATCTCTATCAGATACATGACGCTTGGGAGGTATGACTGTTTTAGTGTTTTTGGTCAATAAGTTTCCGTAATTAGGCCCATCATAATTGTCAGCACCAGGCCCAGTGTGCTCTTAATCCGGCCCTGACTGCAGACCCCCGCGGCCGGGTACCAGATGCCACGTTTTGCGGCCCCGGCCAGCGCAGCAAACCGCCAGGGCCGCATGTTAAGGGTTCCATCGGGTGGTCCATGCTGTCAGGGCCACCCGATGGATAAGGGAGTGGGGTATAGTGATTCAAAAGGTAAGGGAAGTGTGACAAGACTAATCTCGCCACATTGCTTTGGAGGAGCCTGGTTGCCCTCCTGCTCCCTTTAGACTATGGCCCAGACTTTCAAAAGACTGTATTTCCCTGCAGAAAGGCTTATTCAGGGTGTTCGGTAGATTTTATCTACCAAACAAAATACCAAAGGCGCAACCACCGGGAAGCTGGAGTGTGCCTTCAATTGACCACTGCTTGACCCTCAAAACGGAGCTCTGTCTCGTCTTTGGGGGTATTTACTATATGCTGTTCGAGACTGATTACCAGGAGTGTAAGCTGCTTGGGTGCGTTTCCTGTTCGTCTGCTAGCAGCTATTCGTGAGGTTCCAGTCCGGGAGTTTGTCGTGCTATTTTGTATGCAGATCAGGAGTTTGGAGCATTCCCTTGTATCCAGTTCGGGAGTTTGGTGTTCTACAGTAGCTGTGCCTGTATCTCTGGAAGGGGAAGATCTTCTAAACTGCGGTTTAACCCCTTTATGCCTGGGGGTGCCGTTACAGGAAGTATAGGGAAGTAGATTGGTAGAATAGTATTCAATGAAGACTTAGTGCTGTGACAGTTTAGGAAGCTGTCCACCCTTTTAATTTAGGGGGTGTAACTTATCACTTATAAAATATTATAAATCCAAATCTAACGTATTTAGAGGAGATTCTTGAAATTAGGGTTCTCACCCTAGAGGCCATGTATATCCAGTGGATATAATGAAACGATCTGAGTTTGCACAGACAGAGGGTTAGACCCACGATTCCTTACCAAGTGAGTGCCACCAACAATTCCCACAGATTGTTAATGTAGCCATGCCTGGTGAAATGGAAGTATAATACCACGTAGGAGGGTACAATGGGCCCGCATGTTTCCCGTTTTATGAAGAAAGAAAAATGCATTAAATGCATGTTTTCATTGGGGGTATGTCTACTAAATTGTTAATATATATATATATATATATATATTTTTTTTTTAAAAGGTCCTGTTGTAATTGTAAGACCTTTGCAACAGTACATAGTAAATGTGCCATATTATCTGAACCACTTTAAATGGGTAACTGTTCAGACCTTCTCCATGCTACCCATATTGCTTTCAGGTGGGGATGAAGCTGCGCGTTTTGTATTTCAAAGGGATTCGCCTTAAGAGGACGAGTAAGAATCAGTGACTTCCCTTTTGTATGATGAAAAGTTTTGACCTTTCTCCATAACCTTCTGAATTTCACACGAGACGCCCTGCCCCACCAGGATGCCCAGTTTTACAATATAAATGAGGAGGGCAAACAGCAGTGAATCAAATGGCATTGCTACCCATACTCTACACCCAAAACCCCAACACCCAGTGCCCAGGGAGGTCACAGGTCATGTTGTAGCAATCATTCACTGGGGGATCCCAAAGGCAATCCTCCAGCGTATTATGAAACATTAAAACAGAGAGGTACAGGATTGATCTTGCACATTTTTAAAAGTTGAATAATTACTGAAGCATATACATGACACAGAGTTAACTAAACTAAAACATTCGAAATTGACGTCGCTTTAACTTTCTGCTCTTGGAATAAGAGTAAGACGCTGTATCCATCGTAATGGTAGCTATACCAGCAAGCTATTGTGGTTGATTCCGTCTTGTGGGTCGCTTAATGGAGTCCTGAATCAGAGTGGAACTCCACTGTTAGTATAGGCTAGGCAAGTTATGAGGTGAGTATAATACTCTCGATAGCAGTTTATTGATACCCTCTCAATACAATGCCCTTAAACATAAGTTAACCTCGGCTATAGCTAAGTTCCCTATTATTTTTAAAGAATTGATTTATGATTTTTTTTTTTCTGGTGGAGTAATTTTTTCCGCTGCTATAAATTTGACAGTTTTGTGAAATCGAAATGTCTGCAAAAACTGGAAAGAAAACCATCACTTTTTGGATCACTTTAATAAATATCAAAGGAATGATGTCATTTAATTGCCACTTATCAGAACATTTTGAAAAATATCCCTTCATATCCTTTCTTGCCAGATTCCAATTGCACGCAGCCTGTGGCACAATCACTCACTAGCTCAGAGAATGTAAAAATAATAGCATGGCATCCAGCCAGCGACATGTGCCAGTCTGTAACGGAGTCCGTTTCTGGTTCTGACAGATCTACAGGAACCAGGGAAATTCAGCCGAAACCGGACCTTGGGTGTCGGAGATTGTGGTAACATCAGGACAGACCATATATAGGTAATGGTGTTAAAATGGTTTCAGAGGAACGTTTTGCCTTTCCGCCTGTACAACAGAAGGCGATAGAGGGTTACAGATGGTGGTGGGCAGACTGGGTGGTGAAAACAATTCTTCAAGATAAATTCACTGTCAGAAACTGAATTGAAATGCCACATCGAGTCTGCCAGCCCTGTTAACAGTTGTAGCTATGTGTCTGGCTGGTAAAAACAAGTCTTTTTGTAAGAAAAATGCTCTGTAAAGAGGAAAATAAATGAATCGGCTTGTCCCCCCCCATGTCTACCAATCCCCCCACCTTGTTTCAGCCCCCTATAAAAGCAGGGTGCAGCCCATTCTCTGGCATGCTGCTTCAAAGATTGAAGAATTCTAATAAAACCCTGGGCTCAATAAACCTCACAACCTGAGTAAACAGCGCTGGGAGTGTAGAGACACTGAGAGATGGGAGTTTATGGGTTGGAAGAGCTGGTCTGTTCCTCAGCCATGTGTTGTCACATCCCCTGCTACACCTGCCCAGCCAGCACAGATACAATACCCCCGGGTTTCCTCAGGACTGATACACACTTACAAAGGGGATTCTGGACCAAATCTTCCTTACCCAGAGATATTCCCACACCATGATTATATTATTTAGGAAGGGGCAGCTTGGGGAATAATGTCTGAGGATGGGAACCCTAAGAAAATAATATATCAGGACACAATCCCTTTGTTCTTCTTTCCACTCATGGTGTCTTTTCTAGTAGGCCAGAAATATTGATGGAGGTGTCTCCCAGTACCGTGCTATGATAATACCGTGCTATGATAATAATCAGGGATAAGAGAAATAAATAATAATAATAAATAATAATAAATCACAGTATGGGATTAGTGGCCTAGAATCTAAATCTAGGGGTTCAACCTTTTTGGTGACATCCAGCCAGGAGTTTGGCTACTAGTTGAAGTGTTTACCAGATTCCAATTCTTTCAGACACGCAGCCTGATGATTGTGACTGTTATCGTCTACTTTGTGTTTATCCACACGATGGCCTTATACCAGTCTCCAAAATGCTCACACATTGTAACTTCTATAGTTCTCTATATCTTTCTGTATCGTGCATAATCTCCCAGACGTGCTCGCACTGACTGATGTCGATACAGGTAAACTCCAGATGTCTACGTGGGTTCTGGAGCAATATAGCTACATCGTTGGTAGGAGTCCATCTCTGGTATTTGCAGGGTGATTTCTCACCCATGGGATTACTTCTAATCTAATAGGACAGATAATGGCCCCTGCCACTGAGTCACATCACCTCTCATTCTCAAAGTCATCTCTACTGGTCCAGGGAGAATAGTCTAATCAGCCAGGCGGTCCATTTATTAAACAATCTGTTACAGAAACACATGCAGGTGCAGTAAGCATGATTCACGCTTTGCTGTGTGATTGTTCATGATTGGGCAACATAACCCTTAACACTAAGCCATTCAGGTAAGGTTCATATAATACCAACAGAAAGGGAAGTCAATCTATTATTATTTATTAGACAAGTCGCTGCATTAACAGGAAGTGAGTGGGCTACTGCGCTATTACCCTAAGAGCGATACACAAGCCATATTTAACATGGACAAACAAAAACCCCACCAACCTCTGGCTAAAAATGTTATAATAATAATAATAATAACACTCCATCAGTGTTATTAATTGCTGATTTATTTTGTTTCACAAAAGGTGGCCGGCCTAACCTAAATCATGGGCCGGGAGGCTTTAATATCTCTCGTATTCAGCTATTCCCCAACAAGAGCCAAATATGAAAACGAATGTAAAATTAGGATACAGGGTTAATTACTAAAGTAAAGAGAATACAAGGAGAATTGTTTACGGCCAGAGCAGCCGAACTGAACGCATAAATGACAGAGAATTTTCCTATTTCACTTTTTTGCCCTTAAATCTGAAATTCACATTGAATTCTCAATTTAGTGAGTAACTTTGATAGTTTTTCACTTTAAGCTTTTAATAAAAAGGGCCTTTTCGCTACAAAAAAAAAAATATATTGAAGAATACAGAAATAGAAATGTGTAATTATTAAAATAAACAGAATCCATAATCAGACGTGAAATCCATCAAGCTGGGTTCTCATCAACTTATCATTCCTGCAACAATTTGTAATTGTCTCATTTATTGAAAAATTTTCCCTCTATAATATTATAACGCGCTGAGGAATAGGTTGGCGCTATATAAATGATGATAATAATAATATTTATGCAGAAAAATTACTTTAATTCTATTAGACGGAACAGACACAGCATCAATATTTGGAAATAAGGCTTGGGGCGCCACCTGCTGTACACCTTGCAGCATGACAGGATTTAGAATAAATTCTACAAAGCATGTGGCTCCACCTGCTGTACACCCTGCAGCAAAACACGTTTTTGAATAACTTCTCAGGTCAATGAGCAGGTCAGCTCCAGGTCCATGCTTTTGGTTTCATATTGTGTGCGCAGTTTGAAAGCCAGAAACCCCACAATCACACAGGAAGGCGAGTCCAGATTTCATATGGAGCAGCATTAGACGTGTCACCAAAAGAATCCAAACCTACTGTCACAATGGAGACTGATCTTCTCTCAGTTCTAGGAACATGAAGACCTACATCGGGCATAGGCAACCTTCGGCACTCCAGATGTTTTGGACTACACCTCCCATGATGCTTTGCCAGCATTCTGGGTGTAAGAGCATTATGAGGGATGTAGTCCACAACATCTGGAGTGCCGAAGGTTGCCTATCCCTGACCTACATCCAGCACAGAGGGCGTACACCAGGATTTTTATTGAAATATTTATTGAAAAACTAAATCATCGTCATAATTCTTAAAATAAAATTATTTTCTTTTAAATGTCCATTGAATAATTATAACACAGACTTAAGAATATTTATCATCTAGTAATACGCATCACAATCTTTATCTTCTGCCAGATAACCCGCTATCTCAGCTCGGCACAGGTTGAGGTCAAAATGGGGGCCCAATTAAGCCCAATATTAGGGGGTGTGGGACACACCTCTTAGCTTTCTATTATGTAGACCATGTCTCTAACGGATACATTAAAGTCCTCGGCAACAATCGGGTAATAAAATAATGAAACCGAATCTATACAAAACAAAACGTTTGGTGTTAAAAACAGATTTTACATTTCATCCTATTTAATTCTTTTTATTTAGGATAAAGAACGTCACACTTTAAGTCCATGTTAGCAGCTGATAAGAGGAGAATACTGGTAAACCGCTGTGAATGGAGGAGCTGGACAATGATCTCCTGTGGTTCTGGCTTTAGAGGAATGTGCTGGGATTTTACTGGTATATATATATATATATATATATATATATTGTTGAATGGGTAAGGCAATGGCTGAGTGACAGGCAACAGATGGTTGTAGTCAATGGAGTATATTCGAAGCTTGGGCTTGTCACCAGTGGGGTACCCCTGGGATCTGTACTTGGACCCATTCTCTTTAATATTTTTATTAGTGATATTGCAGAAGGTCTTGATGGTAAGGCATGTCTTTTTGCTGATGATACTAAGATATGTAACAGGGTTGATGTTCCAGGATGGATAAGCCAAATGGCAAATGATTTGGTAAACTAGAAAAATGGTCAGAGTTATGGCAACTGACATTTAATGTGGATAAGTGCAAGATAATGCATCTTGGACGTAAAAACCCAAGGGCAGAGTACAGAATATTTGATAGAGTCCTAACCTCAACATCTGAGGAAAGGGATTTAGGGGTTATTATTTCTGATGACTTAAAGGTAGGCAGACAATGTAATAGAGCAGCAGGAGATGCTAGCAGAATGCTTGGTTGTATAGGGAGAGGTATTATCAGTAGAAAGAGAGAAGTGCTCATGCCATTGTACAGAACACTGGTGAGACCTCACTTGGAGTATTGTACGCAGTACTGGAGATGGTATCTCCAGAAGGATATTAATACTTTAGAGAGAGTTCAGAGAAGGGCTACTAAACTGGTTCATGGATTGCAGGATAAAACTTACCAGGAAAGGTTAAAGGATCTTAACATGTATAGCTTGGAGGGAAGACGAGACGGGGGGATATGATAGAAACATTTAAATACATAAAGGGAATCAACTCAGTAAAGGAGGCGACCATATTTAAAAGAAGAAAAACTACCACAACAAGAGGACAGTTTTAAATTAGAGGGGTGTGAAGAAATTACCCTTTTTATTCGTTGTTTCTTCATTTTCTATTCGGTAGATGAAACTACCGAACAAAGACCAGCCCCTGGCTCATTTAACTTCAAAGCCTGCTTCAATTAAACCCTCTACATGTGCCGCCAGCGTTCGTACTACCGAATGCCACGTGGCTGAGAAAACCGCGGCCATCTTTTTTCAGACGAACAAAGGCAGCGGGACTTGGTCGTCGAGTGTCTGGAACTAAAATTGGACACTTGACTTCCCGAACACCAGTCTCCAACACACAAACGCTGGATCTATATGTACCGATTAGCTAGAAGAGCGCTATTCGGTACGGTTGTGCATACAAATGAGGGGAACAATTGCTGCTAGGAGCCAGGGGAATCCATTCAGTACTTTGTTCGTTTTTCTCCCTTTACTGAATTGACCGGCAAAACCACCCAAACTTGTGGAACTATTTTGGGCAGCCCACTCACGGTGAATCGGTCACAGCGGACTTCCATAGTTTTTGAGAACCCCTGAACCGATCTGGGTGAAATTTGAATATGTTGGTCACCCAGATCGGGGCTATCAGGGGACATATTTGTAGGGATACCTCATGTATAAATGGGTGTTCCAGATATGCCCTACCTAGTCCCCTGACAATGATGCAGGACTGAATGTGGTGTGTATAGTGGAAGTGAATTAGAATGTGTGCAATGGGTGTAGTGTTTGTGTGTATTAGATATTGTTTGTGCAGTGAATGCAGAGTGTGTGTTTGTGTAACGGATGCAGTGTGTACAGTGAACGCAGAGTGTGTTTGAGTAGTGGATGTAGTGTGTGTACAGTGATGTAGTGTGTGTTTGTGTAGTGGATGTAGTGTTTGTATGTACTAGATGAAATATGTTTAGTGGATGCAGTGTCTGTAGTGGATGTAGTGTATGTATTAGACGCAGTGTCTGTGTATAGTGAATGCAGAGTGTTTCAATCTGTGGTGGATGTAGTGTGTGTACTGTGAATACAGGATGTTTGTGTAGTGGATGCTGTGTGTACAGTTAATGCAGAGTGTATGTTAGTGTAGTGAATGCAGAGTGTGTGTCATTATAGTGAATCCAGAGTGTGTGCATAGTTTAGTGAATGCAGAGTGTGTGTTAGTGTGTAATGAATGCAGAGTGTGTGTTAGTGTGTAATAAATGCAGAGTGTGTCAGTGTAATGAATGTAGTGTGTGTGTTAGTGCAGTAAATGTAGAGTGTGTGTAAATTTGTAGTGAATGCAGAGTGTGTGTAAATTTGTAGTGAATGCAGAGAATGTGTTAGTGTGTAGCGGATGCAGAGTGTGTGCTAGTGTGTAGCGGATGCAGAGTGTATGTCAATGTGTAACGGATGCAGAGTGTGTTAATGTGTAGTGAATGCAGAGAGTGTGTTAGTGTGTAGCGGATGCAGAGAGTGTGTTAGTGTGTAGCGGATGCAGAGTGTGTTAATGTGTAGCGGATGCAGAGTGTGTGTTAGTGTAGTGAATGCAGAGTGTGTTAATGTGTAGTGAATGCAGAGTGTGTGTCAGTATATTGGATGCAGTGAGTGTGTAGTGTATGCAGAGTATATGTTGTATTAGTGTATGCAGTGTGTGTATTGTATTAGTGTATGCAGTGTGTGTGTTGTATTAGTGTATGCAGTGTGTGTTAGTGTATGCAGTGTGTGTTAGTGTATGCAGAGTGTGTGTTGTATTAGTGTATGCAGAGTGTGTGTTGTGTTAGTGTATGCAGAGTGTGTTGTGTTAGTGTATGCAGAGTGTGTGTTGTGTTAGTGTATGCAGTGTGTGTTGTGTTAGTGTATGCAGTGTGTATGTGTTGTGTTAGTGTATGCAGAGTGTGTGTGTTGTGTTAGTGTGTGTGTTGTGTTAGTGTATGCAGTGTGTGTGTTGTGTTAGTGTATGCAGAGTGTGTGTTGTGTTAGTGTATGCAGTGTGTGTGTGTGTGTTGTGTTAGTGTATGCAGAGTGTGTGTTGTGTTAGTGTATGCAGTGTGTGTGTGTGTGTTGTGTTAGTGTATGCAGTGTGTGTGTTGTGTTAGTGTATGCAGAGTGTGTGTTGTGTTAGTGTATGCAGAGTGTGTGTTGTGTTAGTGTATGCAGTGTGTGTGTTGTGTTAGTGTATGCAGAGTGTGTGTTGTATTGGTGTATGCAGTGTGTGTGTTGTGTTAGTGTATGCAGTGTGTGTGTTAAATGTTTCTCCCCCCTCCCTGCTTACCTGTGTCCAGGGAGGGGGGAGATTCCAGTCCCTGGTGGTCCAGTGGCATGGGGGCCCACCGGCTCCCTGTTACCGCGAGACCCGCGGAGCGTTGCCATGGTAACCGGGTCTCGCTAGAGTTATTAGAAGAGAGAAGAGAGGAGAAGCTCTGTGCTGCCCGGGCCCCCTCTGCGGTAACAGGGAGCTTTTCGGCTACACAGGGCCGCCCGTAATTGGATGCAGGGCTGCCAAGCAACTACCCTGGAGGATGCCTTACAGCTCCTGCTATTGGAGCAATTTTTAAATCACACTGCAGAGGATATTAAAGATTGGGTGAAAGACAGAAAGCCTAAAACTGTGGAGGAAGCCGCCAGATTAGTAGATGAATACCAGGACAACAGGAGGAGGGAACAGGGGGTGAGCAGACCAACTTTTAAGCCCAACTACCCGGCTCCAGCAACCTCTGCACCCCCATATGGAGATATGCAACCCACCACCAAGCTCAGCAGTAACCCCTCGATCCCCTGCAGTGTGCCATTATTGTAAGCAACCTGGACATTACAAAAAACAGTGCCCTTGTTTAAACCGGGGAAGCTGGGAAAGGCAACCACCACTACAACCCAGGGCAGCCGCACATTGTGTGCAGCAGGAAAGCAGGACCTACGTCCCTAACCAAGAAGAGCAGTGGAGTGTTTTACACGAGGTCAATCCAGTGCAAGCTGGGGGCGACAACCGGGACCACCACCGCCAATGGATTACAGTGGATGGCGTGGGGGCCTGGGCTCTGAGAGACTCTGGGGCTACTCTAACTGTGGTACAACCCCACACGGTGAAGGCTCAAACCTGCACCGGACGCACAGTCGCCGTAAGGGTGGCTGGGGTTGCTATACGCAAACTACCTACAGCTAACGTCCTTGTCGACTGGGGTTCTGGGTCCAAACAGCATTATGCAGGAACTGCCAGCAGAGGTCTTATTGGGGAATGACGTCGGCTGTTTAACCTCCCAACTAGCACGGGACAGTACTTCCGAAGCATACCCGGTTACCACCCGAGCTCAAGCCAGACTGGAAGCACCGCTTCACGCTGAGGAAAACCAGGTAGGAGTTGAAACACCCCCTTTACCCGACCCCCCTTCCACTGTCTGGGATACACCCCAGGGTTTTGAACAGGAGCAGAGAACAGACCCCACACTAGAAGGGTATAGAAAGGCAGTAGACGTTACCCAAGGGGACAGCACGCACAAAAGGTTCGAGTGGTATAAGGGATTACTGTATCGAGTGACAGGAGGGGTGGGACACGGGGCCACTCAGGTCACCAAAAGACAGCTAATAGTACCCCGTAAGTTTCGGGCTGAGTTATTAAAACTCAGTCATGACATTCCCCTAGCCGGACATCTAGGGGTTAAAAAGACAAGGGACCGGTTGACCCAAACGTTCTTCTGGCCTAGGGTCACGCAAGATCTTAAATATTATTGTAGGACATGTGACATATGTCAAAAGATAGGGAAAAGAGGTGACCACCAGAAAGCCAAACTCCACCCTTTACCCATTATAGAAGAGCCATTTCACCGAGTAGCGGTGGACTTGATAGGACCTCTCAGCCAACTCAGCCAGTCTGGCAAAAAGTTCATTCTTACTGTAGTGGACTACGCCACTAGATACCTAGAAGCGGTCGCCATCACGAACATAGAGGCAGAGACCGTGGCAGAGGCCCTAGTTAAAATATTTTCCCGGGTAGGTTTCCCCCAGGAGATCTTGTCTGATCGGGGGACTCAGTTCACGGCAATCCTGACACAGCAATTGTGGCAGAGCTGTGGAATAAAACCCCTATTTAGCGCCCCCTATAATCCCCAGACTAATGGACTCTGTGAACATTTCAATGGCACTCTCAAACAGATGCTAAAAACCTTCGCAGAGTCCCACAGGAATTGGGAAAGGTATCTTCCCCATCTTCTGTTTGCCTACCGCGAGGTGCCCCAGGCATCCACTGGGTTTTCCCCCTTCGAACTCCTGTTCGGGAGAAAAGTTCGGGGCCCACTGGATCTCGTACGGGAGCACTGGGAAGGCAAAACAGATGAGGGGGGATTGCCTGTTGTCCAATATGTTCTGGAGTTCTGGGACCGTTTACGGGCTCTCACCGAATCTGTTCGGGAGAACCTGCGGGCGGCCCAGGAATGCCATAAGAAGTGGTACGATAGGGGGGCCAGGGATAGGGTACTAGAACTAGGGCAGAAAGTATTGGCTCTGAGACCCGCTAAGAAGGACAAGCTGCAGGCGGCCTGGCAGGGACCCTTTAAGGTGGTAGAGCGCATAAGCGAGACCACCTATATTGTAAGCAAATGTTCAGATGAAAGGCTGTCCAAAGCTTTTCATGTGAATATGCTCAAGCCCTATTTCGAGAGAACGGAAGATGTGGGCACAGTATGTGCCCCTCCCTGATTTATTAGACACCTCCCCGTGTAAGTAAGCTTGGGTCAAAACCTAAACCCCTTAGAGAAAGGTGAGGCATCTCAACTGCTTCAGGGATACCAAGGAATGTTTTCGGCCATACCAGGCTATACCTCCACTGCAGTACACCATGTAGAAACCCAGGGAGAAACGCCGTTACGGCAGCAGCCATATCGTATCCCTGAGGCAGTACGTGAAAATATGCACACCGAGATAAGAGATATGCTCAAGCTAGGGGTTATAGAACCCTCACAAAGTCCTTGGGCTTCGCCGGTAGTACTAGTACCGAAGCGCGACGGCACCACGTGCTTCTGTGTAGACTATCGGAGGCTCAATGATCGCACCATAACCGACGCCTACCCCATGCCCAGAATAGATGAGCTATTAGACCGTATGGCTGGGGGGAATTACTTGACTACCCTGGACTTGTGCAAGGGGCAGATCTTCTTGGAGCCTGCGGCCATTCCCAAGTCAGCATTCGTCACTCCATTTGGGCTATACCAGTTCAAGGTTATGCCCTTTGGGATGAAGAATGCCCCGGCTACTTTTCAGAGGATGGCCGATAGGCTCTTGGAGGGGTTCCAGGACTTTGCATGTGCGTATCTAGATGATATTGCTGTCTATAGCCGCACATGGAAGGACTACCTGGGTCACGTGTCCAGGGTACTCAAACAAATTCACCTCTCAGGGTTCACCTTGAAACCTGACAAATGCCATGTAGGCATGGCCGAGGTACAGTATCTTGGCCACAGGGTAGGTTCCGGTCGGCAGCGTCCGGAGCCGGCTAAAGTAGAGGCCATAGCTAATTGGCCCCAACCCCGTACCAAAACCCAGGTACTAGCCTTTTTAGGGACGGCCGGTTACTACCGAAAATTTGTCCCAGAGTATAGCGCCCTGGCCAAACCCCTCACCGACCTTACCAAAAAGGCCCTACCAAAACAGGTAACCTGGACCCCAGAGTGCACGGACGCTTTCCAGAAACTTAAAGCGGCATTGAGTGAGGCTCCTGTGTTGGCAGCACCCAACCACACTAAACAATTTCTTGTCCACACAGATGCCTCCATGTTTGGGTTGAGAGCCGTGTCGAGCCAAGTGGGAGACGACGGCATGGAACACCCGGTGGCATACCTCAGCCGTAAACTTTTGCCGAGAGAGGTCAGCTATGCCACCGTGGAGAAAGAGTGCCTAGCCCTAGTTTGGGCACTCAAGAAACTTCAGCCCTATCTGTATGGACGGCCATTTACCCTTATGACCGACCACAACCCCCTTGTGTGGCTTAACCGGGTAGCTGGTGACAACCCCAGCCTATTACGGTGGAGCTTAGCCCTTCAGCCCTATAATTTTACAATGCAATACCGCCCGGGCAAACAAAACGTTAATGCGGACGGTCTGTCCCGACAGACCGAACTGGACTCTTAAAATACTTTTCTCAGACATCCCCAAGCCAACCCGACAGGGTCTAGGCGGGTATGCCGACCCATGGACTTATAGGGGAGCAGTGTGAAGAAATTACCCTTTCTATTCGTTGTCTATTCATTTTCTATTCGGTAGATGGAACTACCGAACAAAGACCACCCCCTGGCTCATTTAACTTCAAAGCCTGCTTCAATTAAACCCTCTACGTGTGCGGCCAGCGTTCGTACTACCGAACGCCACGTGGCTGAGAAAACCGCGGCCATCTTTTTTCAGACGAACAAAGGCAGCGGGACTTGGTCGTCGAGTGTCTGGAACTAAAATTGGACACTTGACTTCCCGAACACCAGTCTCCAACACACAAACGCTGGATCTATATATACCGATGAGCTAGAAGAGCTCTATTCGGTACGGTTGTGCATACGAATGAGGGGAACAATCACTGCTAGGAGCCAGGGGAATCCATTCGGTACTTTGTTCGTTTTTCTCCCTTTACTGAATTGACCGGCAAAACCACCCAAACTTGTGGAACTATTTTTGGCAGCCCACTCACGGTGAACCGGTCACAGAGGATTTCCATAGTTTTTGAGAACCCCTGAACCGATCTGGGTGAAATTTGAATATGTTGGTCACCCAGGGGAGATATTATTTGTAGGGATACCTCATGTATAAAGGGGTGTTCCAGATATTGGGGAAAATTGTGATTTTTCTGCCTGGAGATAGTTATTACTTTATCAGACTTGATTATCTCCAGGGCTAGGGGAGGGAATTGTATGTTTGTGCTGGGTGTGTTTTATGATTTTACTGTACGTGATTGGTTATACTTTGTCCCTCCCTGTGGGATGTCCGCTTGCAGGGGGACTTGCATAAAAGCCTGTGTGTGTGTTAATTAAAGCCAGTTCATTTTGTACCCTTCTTCTTGACTTCGGCTGATGTTTGGGGATTCGTATGCTTTATTAAGGGAATTATCTTGTAAAGCTTTTTGTATTTCGTATGGATTTCGTCTACTTCAACTACCGAACGGAGATCTATATACACTAGGCTCTGGCGGTTCGGGAGGAAACTACCGAAGGAGGTTTAAATACACTTGGTTTCCTTACAAGGGGCAAAGGTTGAAAAATAATATCAGGAAGTATTACTTTACTGAGAGGGTAGTGGATGCATGGAATAGCATTCCAGCTGAAGTGGTAGAGGTTAACACAGTAAAGGAGTTTAAGCATGCGTGGGATAGGCATAAGGCTATCCTAACTATAAGATAAGGCCAGGGAAAGTATTTCGAAAATTGGGCAGACTAGATGGGCCGAATGGTTCTTATCTGTCGTCACATTCTATGTTTCTATGTTTCTATGGTACAGATCAATGAGAAACGCACACAGTATCAGGTTGATCTACCCCACAACGGGATAATGTTTTAGGGGTGCATTCCTTCTTTTTTTCAGATTCGAGATTTTTCATACACCAAGCACAATGACTGTTTGGACCTGGTAACCAAAATCTAGTTTATTTCTTAAAACCTGAGCTGGCAATAACTAATGTGGGATGGGAGAGGGGTGCGGAGGGTTAGATGAGGATCTGAGAGGATAGTTCATATTATAGTCCCGCACTGTGCTGCACTGACATCTGATGATGGGCTGGGGGGAGAATGCTGCCCCCTTTCTTGCTTAGGAGAGATATTTCCTCTTTGAGACTCTCAATCTCTTCTGCTTGCCTCTGGACCATTTGAAGCAGCTTCCTTCTCTCCTTCTTCTCTTCGTTTCGTGGCCCCTGGAACTCTTCACCCTTATTAATAAAATAAATGAGGATAAGAGATTTATTAGCACTCGAGTAACAGTGGTTTTCATTCAACATTCACACGATGGAAGACATGTATAACAAACACGCTAACACTAGAAATAATTTGAATTTCTCCATGTCATAGGGAAGCCAGGTGTTATTCTTTAAGAGATGAAAAATCTTTTGGCAGCCACATCATGGCTGCTGGGAATTGTAAAATGTGTGAACGATTGCGGACGCCATTTTAGCATTTGCTCAACAAATTTTGGAATACAAACTCTGCACAACTCATCCATAATGAATAAAACACATAGTCTTGCGTTTGGCACTCCATTGGGTCATTTGAAGGTGGCTTAATGTCTCGCATACACAGGAATAAATAAAGCCCAGTATTTTTTGTACACAGAGTACACCAAGCCTGTGATGACACAGAGCTGTTTGAAGATCAAAAATGCATTGATCCACATTAGAAATAATGTGAACATGAGAGTATTTATCCTGATGATCAATATGATATTCTTCTCACCAAGGAATGATCACTTTGGAGTATTTATCAAATGTTAATTAAATGGCGAGGGCAGATTGCAATATACTGAGAGAGATTTACTTTGGGGATAACAGCAGTTATTGGATGAAAGATAGGTATGCACTATACATACAGATATTACAGATATCACAGCTACACATCTCAGCAGAGGATGTGATTTAAACCTACAGCACCGCTAAGGATTCTGGATCAACAGGTGCCAAATGCAGGGAGATTCTGCAGGAAACCTGGTCTGCTGATTCTCCAGGAATATGAAATGATAATGTAGGTACCACTGGTACTTCTAAACATATTGCCCCTAATGCTTAGCTATCCTCAAGTGTCCACAAATCTATGCATTTTTATTCCCTACAACTTGCTTTTAGGTTTAAGGATTCCCTCCTTTAACTGCCTACACCTTAATGGGTGCCCAGAGCTTCTCTATATTATGGAAGAGGCCCTAGTCTAGGGGTGCCCAAAAGGTAGATCTCTATATGTTGTAGAACTACAACTACCAGGATGCTTTGCATGCCTTTAGCATGGCAAAGCATAATGGAAGCTAGTTTTACATCTGGGGGATCCACAGTTTAGGCACCCCTGCCCTAAACCTACTTCTTTGCCTGAAGCAGTGATTGGCTGGGATGTCATTATCTGGTTTACTGGTTTGTGATCAGTGAACTTGGCTCCTGATCTAGGCCAGTGCTTCTGTAATTATCGTTTTGTTCTCCACAAATATGTTAGCTACCTAGCATTTTACTTCTCCATGTACCTGACACGTGAGACTGTCACATGTACAAAGCCACGTGTAAAGTCTGTCCCGATGTAAATAGTTTTACATGTTCAGAGTCAACCACAGACATGGAGAGCCAATTCCTTATTTTTCCTGCTCTATCCCCAGTTACATTTCTCTTGTTCTTTCATGACTTCTAGCGGGCGGCTACTTTCCTTTGGAATAGCCTGCCACCCATATCAGGCACTCCCCATGTCTTTAATCATTTAAGAAGTCCCTCAAAGCCCACAAGTTTATGGCCTCCAGAGTAACTTCTATTCCACATACCTGTCTCATAAAGGGCCACACTCCACTGTCACCTTCCATTTCTGCTACTTTCTTACTCTGTCCTATCTCTCACACTGCCCTTCCCATTGAGTTTTATATGCTTGTTTAAGCAGGGTCCTCATCAACCTATTGTTCCGGTAACTTTTGGTAATCAATACATTTCCTCCTCTTATAATATTGTAAACCACTGCAGAATAAGTTAAATACTATTAATCATAATAATTACTAAGTTCAGAATGGCTCAGGGTGTCCAGAACCCTCTCATGTGTATTTTAATATGAATCAATAAAGGTTTTCATTTGAAGTTGTATTTCCTGTGTACAGCTGTGCCATGTGGGAGCAGTACAGGACTGGATGGCTGCTCACTTCCTTAAACTCAACCTGTCCAAAACAGAACTTCTGGTCTTTCCTCCCTCAAGTGTTACTGTCTGTCTCCCTCCAAGTCAACGGCGCTACCATCATCTCTACCTCACAGGCTCGCTGCCTGGGTGTTCTTTTAGACGCCAACCTTTCCTTCACCCCTCATGTCCAATCAATCGCCAAATACTGTCACTTCCATCTCAAAAACATAGCGCGCATCCGCCCCTATTTAACCCCGGATGCGGCAAAGGTGCTGGTCCAAGCTCTTGTTCTCTCTCGCCTTGACTACTGCAATACTCTTCTCAGTGGTCTTACGTGTTCCCAGATTGCACCGCTGCAATCTATAATGAATGCTGCGGCGAGGCTCATTTTCCTGTCCGCTTGCACCACCCTTGCCTCCCCGCTCTGTCAGTCCTTACATTGGTCTCCAGTTACATATAGGGATCAATTTAAACTTCTGGTACTTGCTTGCAAGTCCCTACATAATGTAATACAGCTCCAACCTACTTATCCTCCCTAATACACAAGTATGTCCTTTCGACGCTCTGCCAAAGACCTACGTATATCCTCTGTCCGTACACCAACCTCTAATGCTCGCCTCCAAGATTTCTCCAGGGCTGCACCTCTTCTGTGGAACTCCCTTCCCTTCTCCATAAGACTTTCACCCAGTCTCCACTCATTAAAAAAATAATTGAAAACTCACTTCTTCAAGAAAGCATATCAATTAAACTGTTACCAGGTTTTTATCCCCACCTCCCATGACGCCTCTCCTGCAACTGTCAAAAATTACCTACTAAGCCCTCAATGAATACTTTTCTAACAACCTACTTCGTACCCCTACTTTTACCCTCTGTGTCCCTTTACCCCACTCCCTCTAGAATGTAAGCTCATTGAGCAGGGCCCTCCACCTCTCTGTTCCTGTACATCCAGTTGTCTGGTTACAATTACATGTCTGTTAGTACAGCGCTACGGAATGTGATGACGCTATATAAATAATAATAATAATTTCCTGATTACCAGGAGCAAGCTTCTCTGGCTGACTTGTGTCAACAAACCCAGAAACAACACTCCTTTCTTTACAGTCTTCCAAACTGTAACTCCATCAGCATTGTGGATTAGAATTTATACATATATTTCTACATGGCTTTATATGATTATTATTATTTTCATTTATATAGCGCCAACAGATTCCGTAGCGCTTTACAATATTATCAGAGGGGAGATTTAACAATAAATGAGACAATTAAAAAAACTTACAGCAACAATAGGATGAAGAGGACCCTGCTCAAACGAGCTTACAGTCTATAGGAGGTGGGGTGTAAAACAGCAGGACAGGAAATAGCAATCAGATAAGGTGGGAGTGAAGCAGAGCTGGAAGAGAGAGTAGAGTGCTGCCCTTTAGGAGAGAACAAGAGACAGGTATGTGAGGTAGAGGTTACTCTGAGAGGCCATAAGCTTTCCTAAAGAGATGGGGTTTAAGGCATGTTTTAAATGTTTGAAGACTAGGGGAGAGTCTGATGGTGGTAGGCAGGCTATTACGAAGGAAGTGAGCCACCCCCGAGAAGTCCTGATATACCTGGTAGCTTGATGTAACAAGTCTAGCGTGAGCTAAACCTCTTGGAGATAAGGTTCTAAATGGAACATACCACATTAGTTTGAAGAGCATCAAGTTTTGATTCAAGAGATTTTAGTTCTGTAAGAAGCTCGTTCATCTTCTCTAAGTTCCGTGTCTGCTCCCGAGTTACACCCATCAACAATTTCTTCGTATCAATGACCTTGTCCTGATATGGTAAGAATGAGAATGTATCAAGAATTAGCTAGTACTACTGTATTAGTACTAATTTATTACTGCCTTACAGATCATCTCAGATGGAATTTACAACCTAATAAATACAACAGCAGTATGAAACACAGGTAATTACATTATTCTATGTAATGCAAAAATAGGGAATGCAATACAGAGGTAAGGTTGGGATCCTATATAGAACAAGTATGGGGCAGTGTAATATAGCGGTACGGATGGGATTCCATGTACTGTATGTACTCTGTTCTCTGTGGCATTGTCCCATGCTGTGTTCTCACCTCCCACTCTCCAATCTCCTTGTCCATTATCTGCTGATGTTCTGCTGATTTAATCTTCAACTCCTCCAAATTACTATTCACAGACAATGTCTGGAGAGCCTCAAGATCCACCAGGCGGCCAAATTTCCTCATCATTTGTTGGCGACACTGCTCCTGTAGCTCTAGAGTCAAAAGTTTTGTACATTATAGCCGCATTAATAAAAACCAGGCATCACGCATATAGGGAGTGCAGAATTATTAGGCAAGTTGTATTTTTGAGGATTAATTTTATTATTGAACAACAACCATGTTCTCAATGAACCCAAAAAACTCATTAATATCAAAGCTGAATATTTTTGGAAGTAGTTTTTAGTTATAGCTATTTTAGGGGGATATCTGTGTGTGCAGGTGACTATTACTGTGCATAATTATTAGGCAACTTAACAAAAAACAAATATATACCCATTTCAATTATTTATTTTTACCAGTGAAACCAATATAACATCTCAACATTCACAAATATAAATTTCTGACATTCAAAAACAAAACAAAAACAAATCAGTGACCAATATAGCCACCTTTCTTTGCAAGGACACTCAAAAGCCTGCCATCCATGGATTCTGTCAGTGTTTTGATCTGTTCACCATCAACATTGTGTGCAGAAGCAACCACAGCCTCCCAGACACTGTTCAGAGAGGTGTACTGTTTTCCCTCCTTGTAAATCTCACATTTGATGATGGACCACAGGTTCTCAATGGGGTTCAGATCAGGTGAACAAGGAGGCCATGTCATTAGATTTTCTTCTTTTATACCCTTTCTTGCCAGCCACGCTGTGGAGTACTTGGACGCGTGTGATGGAGCATTGTCCTGCATGAAAATCCTGTTTTTCTTGAAGGATGCAGACTTCTTCCTGTACCACTGCTTGAAGAAGGTGTCTTCCAGAAACTGGCAGTAGGACTGGGAGTTGAGCTTGACTCCATCCTCAACCCGAAAAGGCCCCACAAGCTCATCTTTGATGATACCAGCCCAAATCAGTACTCCACCTCCACCTTGCTGGCGTCTGAGTCGGACTGGAGCTCTCTGCCCTTTACCAATCCAG
Organism: Pelobates fuscus; assembly: GCF_036172605.1. Taxonomy (NCBI): domain Eukaryota; kingdom Metazoa; phylum Chordata; class Amphibia; order Anura; family Pelobatidae; genus Pelobates; species Pelobates fuscus. The sequence continues at coordinate 12,389,033 of NC_086317.1, read as the reverse complement.
CCACGGGCCCATCCATCTGGCCCACCAAGACTCACTCTCATTTCATCAGTTCATAAAACCTTAGAAAAATCAGTCTTGAGATATTTCTTGGCCCAATCTTGACGTTTCAGCTTGTGTGTCTTGTTCAGTGGTGGTCGTCTTTCAGCCTTTCTTACCTTGGCCATGTCTCTGAGTATTGCACACCTTGTGCTTTTGGGCACTCCAGTGATGTTGCAGCTCTGAAATATGGCCAAACTGGTGGCAAGTGGCATCTTGGCAGCTGCACGCTTGACTTTTCTCAGTTCATGGGCAGTTATTTTGCGCCTTGGTTTTTCCACACGCTTCTTGCGACCCTGTTGACTATTTTGAATGAAACGCTTGATTGTTCGATGATCACGCTTCAGAAGCTTTGCAATTTTAAGAGTGCTGCATCCCTCTGCAAGATATCTCACTATTTTTGACTTTTCTGAGCCTGTCAAGTCCTTCTTTTGACCCATTTTGCCAAAGGAAAGGAAGTTGCCTAATAATTATGCACACCTGATATAGGGTGTTGATGTCATTAGACCACACCCCTTCTCATTACAGAGATGCACATCACCTAATATGCTTAATTGGTAGTAGGCTTTCGAGCCTATACAGCTTGGAGTAAGACAACATGCATAAAGAGGATGATGTGGTCAAAATACTAATTTGCCTAATAATTCTGCACTCCCTGTATAGGGATGATGGTATGTCTAACAATTAATTACAAGGTTTGCATAAGCAAAGTTATGAATCCTGTGTCTACATATAAATAGTATCGCTGCCACCAGGATCCTTTTAGATACTATTTGACAGCCCCTTGAAATAGACCTAATAATATAGACATATAGCCTATTTGAAGACCTGTAAAATCCTTAATAGTGAAATGCAAATATTGTTCCTCCAAAGTACTTGACTTGTCTGTTCCTGGGATCAGACGTCAGACTTGCTAAGAGTCTGCTTCTGAGTTTCCTGGAGCAGCCAATCAGGAAGATCTAGCATTAAGAGCAAACCCAACATCTTGACTAATGGAAATATCATGTTCGCAAATACAGCCAGTTACAGGGCTCTACAGCATACTACTTCCCCTTAATTCTGATCACTCACGCTCAATCTTGGTCTGCATCTCCTTCTGTTCTCGGATTAGCTTCTTGTGTTGCTCCCGTGCCTTTCGGTACAGATCCCTTTCCTCCGTCTTTTCCTGCTCCAGCTCATCTGCCCTCTGCTTCAGGTTCTCCATTGAATGATGGCTGAAGACAAGGGCCTGGGATAGATCACTGGGAATCTCTCCACTTACCAAGTACATAACCTGCCCGAAACACATAAAAACCTTTTACTTTAATATGCCCAGGTAATAGAAGTAGTTCATTTAAATTGTCTGCTGCTAATGTGGATACAGAACACTTTCTTAAGTGTTGAGCTGGTCTGTAACTGGATCTGCAAGCATTGGTAAGGGGGTTGAGAGACACACAAGGAGTAAGATTGGCTTAAAGGGACACTCTAGGCACCCAGACCACTTCTGCTCATTGGAGTGGTCTGGGTGCCAACTCCCACTACTCTTAACCCTGTGAGGACCTCCAGCGTCGCTCAAAACCCCATAGGAAAGCATTGGAATGATTTTTCAATGCTTTCCTATGGGGAGACGTAATGCGCATGCGCGGCATTTCCACGCATGCGCATTAGGTCCCCTCGGCCGGTGGGCGAGATCAGTTTCGCCCACCGGCCGACGCAATGGATAGGAGGAGCGTCGCGGAGGCGGAAACAGCGGCGAGGGACATCGCCGCTGCCTCAGGTAAGTCACTGAAGGGGTTTTCACCCTTTCAGTAACCGGGGATTGGGGGGTGGGAGGGAGAGGGACCCTCCAGTGCCAGGAAAACGGATTGTTTTCCTGGCACTGGAGATTCCCTTTAACCCCTTAAGGACACATGACGTGCCTGACACGTCATGATTCCCTTTTATTCCAGAAGTTTGGTCCTTAAGGGGTTAATAGAAACACAAGGACATAAAGTGGGTGTCAGGAGAAAGTTTGTTTGTGCTGCCTAATGCAGGGTAGGTGGGGAGTGGGAGTCATGTGTTAGATAGTGAGAATTATAGAATGGATAGTGGCCTGGATAGAACTCTAGCCAATGATTTATTACAGCAGAGAGTAAAGTGTGAGCTGGTAACATGTTAAAGTGATGTCAAGAGATAATGACCACCATTCCGATACCTTGGCCAACACTGTAACCATTATCTGTTTGATGAAAAAGAGCCCGGTACCTTACAGTTAACACAAAGGTTTCTGCAATCACAATGCATCTGAAGAACAGAACCAGAAATTCACTGAAGTGAGACTTCAAAGTGGATTTCAAATTAAAGGCCAAAGTAGCCAAACGGGAAACATAGAGTTGACTTAGAGAAGTTTCCATGTCGGACTATCATGGTCTTCAATTTGACTTCTCACGTTAGTGAATAACCCGGGATGTCACAAAGTTATCAGGTTGTATTTTTCCAGTTCTGTAGGTGCTCAATGCTCCGTAAAAACCCACAATGACCAAATACCAACCTGCTGCGTTTTCAGAGGGACCACGACATGCAACTCATTCAGCTTCAGCTGCTTCTCTCTCTGCAAGGCGTTCAGCTCATCCTCTGCCATTTTCAGGTTTACATCAACAGTTTTTGCCTGGCAAAAGCAAACGAGATTCACATGAAAGAGATTCACATGAAACACAATAATGACTACATGGGGGGACACTGCTATTGAAACGTACAGGCTAATCCGCAGAATGACATCACTATTTAATAGGAATAGCACCAATCAGAGCAGGCTCTTTTCTTCCACCGTAAAGCTATGGAGACCTAATACATGTCTTCTGTGACCAGCTGGAGAAGATGCTTTCAGGGTTTTGAGAATTGTGTCTGTCACCTCTGAAAGGCTCTAGATATTTTTTTTAATCTGGTCTGAGTCTTATGGTCCACGTTTCAGCCACATTATAATCCTCCCGTGATACTCAGTGGCTGAATTAGGGTCAGTGATAAAAATGATTACAGACTGATATGGATCATAGAGAATATCACAGAGATCAAGACCCGCAGCACTTTTACCTCTGACTAAGAGCGCAAGTGGCAGTTTCATATGATACTTGTTATGCCCTTTGCTTAAATTCAATTAATAAAATAAAAATAGTTTTTCATCTATTTCTGATGTGGTTTGGTTTCTCTGTGTTTGTGGACCTTGTTCTGTAATAATTCTATATTATCTGTCCTTCTCCATTCATCCTACTTTATATCCATCTATATATCTTTGTTCCTTTCACTTTATACACGTAAATCGTAAATTTGTCTTTTCTTACCTACCTCTAGCTCTGTCTCTTGCTATCGATACATACCTGCGGCATCTATATTAACCTCTTGATTTCTCTTTTATAAATCTGTGTAATCCGTACCTTTTTGGCCAAGGCGTCATACTCCTTTTTCAGATTATCCACAATCTTTTTCTCTTCCACCAGCGCCTCTTCAATGTCCAGACGTGTCTCGCGCAGTTGCAGAGTGTTTTCGAATAAGGCAGGGTCACAGTCTGAAGCAAATAAACGGTTAGTGTTAAATCTCATTCTAACTACATTAAGCAAGCATCTCACACATCGAAAGCATCCTTTGCGGAGCTGACTGTAATAATGACATGCATGGACGCATTCCTTCCGCGTTTCACTGACACACACCATAACTCTGTGTCATCAAGGGACTAATGTAATACAGCTGGCCCAGGGCGGTAATGTAATACAGCTGGCCCAGGGCGGTAATGTAATACAGCTGGCCCAGGGCGGTAATGTAATACAGCTGGCCCAGGGGGCCTAATGTAATACAGCCGGCCCAGGGGGACTAATGTAATACAGCTGTGCCATCAAGGGACTAATGTAATACAGCCGGCCCAGGGAGACTAATGTAATACAGCCGGCCCAGGGGGCCTAATGTAATACAGCCGGCCCAGGGAGACTAATGTAATACAGCCGGCCCAGGGGGACTAATGTAATACAGCCGGCCCAGGGGGACTAATGTAATACAGCCGGCCCAGGAGGACTAATGGAATACAACCGGCCCAGGGGGACTAATGTAATACAGCCGGCCCAGGGAGACTAATGTAATACAACTGGCCCAGGGGGAATAATGTAATACAGCTGGCCCTGGGCGACTAATGTAATACAGCCGGCCCAGGGAGACTAATGTCATACAGCCGGCCCAGGGGGACTAATGTAATACAGCTGGCCCAGGGCGGTAATGTAATACAGCCGGCCCAGGGGGCCTAATGTAAAACAGCCGGCCCAGGGGGACTAATGTAATACAGCTGTGCCATCAAGGGACTAATGTAATACAGCTGGCCCAGCGGGACTAATGTAATACAGCCGGCCCAGGGAGACTAATGTTATACAGCCGGCCCAGGGGGCCTAATGTAATACAGCCGGCCCAGGGAGACTAATGTAATACAGCCGGCCCAGGGGGACTAATGTAATACAGCCGGCCCAGGGGGACTAATGTAATACAGCCGGCCCAGGAGGACTAATGTAATACAGCCGGCCCAGGAGGACTAATGGAATACAACCGGCCCAGGGGGACTAATGTAATACAGCCGGCCCAGGGAGACTAATGTAATACAACTGGCCCAGGGGGAATAATGTAATACAGCTGGCCCTGGGCGACTAATGTAATACAGCCGGCCCAGGGAGACTAATGTAATACAGCCGGCCCAGGGGGACTAATGTAATACAGCTGGCCCAGGGCGGTAATGTAATACAGCCGGCCCAGGGGGCCTAATGTAAAACAGCCGGCCCAGGGGGACTAATGTAATACAGCTGTGCCATCAAGGGACTAATGTAATACAGCTGGCCCAGCGGGACTAATGTAATACAGCCGGCCCAGGGAGACTAATGTTATACAGCCGGCCCAGGGGGCCTAATGTAATACAGCCGGCCCAGGGAGACTAATGTAATACAGCCGGCCCAGGGGGACTAATGTAATACAGCCGGCCCAGGGGGCCTAATGTAATACAGCCGGCCCAGGAGGACTAATGGAATACAACCGGCCCAGGGGGACTAATGTAATACAGCCGGCCCAGGGAGACTAATGTAATACAGCTGGCCCAGCGGGACTAATGTTATACAGCCGGCCCAGGGAGACTAATGTAATACAGCCGGCCCAGGGGGACTAATGTAATACAGCCGGCCCAGGGAGACTAATGTAATACAGCCGGCCCAGGGGGACTAATGTAATACAGCCGGCCCAGGGGGACTAATGTAATACAGCCGGCCCAGGAGGACTAATGTCATACAGCCGGCCCAGGGGGGCTAATGCAATACAGCTGGCCCAGGGGGACTAATGTCATACAGCTGGCCCAGGGGGACTAATGTCATACAGCTGGCCCAGGGGGACTAATGTAATACAGCCAGCCCAGGAGAACTAATGTCATACAGCTGGCCCAGGGGGACTAATGTTATACAGCCAGCCCAGGAGAACTAATGTAATACAGCTGGCCCAGGGGGACTAATGTAATATAGCCGGCCCAGGGGGACTAATGTTATACAGCCGGCCCAGGGGGACTTATGGAATACAGCTGGCCCAGGGGGACTAATGTAATATAGCCGGCCCAGGGGGACTAATGTAATACAGCTGGCCCAGGAGGACTAATGTAATACAGCTGGCCCAGGAGGACTAATGTAATACAGCTGGCCCAGGAGGACTAATGTAATACAGCCGGCCCAGGAGAACTAATGTAATACAGCTGGCCCAAGGCGACTAATGTAATACAGCCGGCCCAGGGGGGCTAATGTAATACAGCCAGCCCAGGGAGACTGATGTAATACAGCCGGCCCAGGAGGACTAATGTCATACAGCTGGCCCAGGGGGACTAATGTAATACAGCTGACCCAGGAGGACTAATGTCATACAGCTGGCCCAGGGGGACTAATGTAATATAGCTGGCCCAGGGGGACTAATGTAATATAGCTGGCCCAGGAGGACTAATGTCATACAGCTGGCCCATGGGGACTAATGTAATACAGCTGACCCAGGAGGACTAATGTCATACAGCTGGCCCAAGGGGACTAATGTAATATAGCTGGCCCAGGGGGACTAATGTCATACAGCTGGCCCAGGGGGACTAATGTCATACAGCTGGCCCAGGGGGACTAATGTAATATAGCTGGCCCAGGGGGACTAATGTAATATAGCTGGCCCAGGAGGACTA